>NC_064228.1:4639166-4948333 GCF_023101765.2 Spodoptera frugiperda | reverse complement strand
CCTAAATAGCCTCATTATAACTAGATACTGTTCCAGTATATAACTTGGTTCAACGAAAATAATAATATGATTTTCGGGGAATGAGATTTTAGAAAATTATACTATTTTCTGGGAAAAGCTTTATCTTCTATGACCAGGATTAGGTGCTTTATTCAACGCAGGTAATTAATTTATTAGGTGAATTAAGCAGAAAATATCGTCAGGAAATGCAGTGTTCAAAGACATATAAGACCATTTTAAACTATACTTTTATTGCCTGGTAGATTAATGGCCCAAAGATGACGGGTTGCCGGGGCTTAGGCTTGATGAGCAGGGGTAGGATCGGTGTGGTTTTTAGTCAGTAAGAGTCTGATACTCCCTCTCGCCGGAGAAGTTATTGGATGATTTTACCTCCTTAAAAGGTAGACCCTAAAATTTGAAATTCTGTATCTAAGTGTTGATATTAAAATTTATATTATAACGTACAATGTAATTTGCTTGCTTTTGCCAGTTGCTTCACAGACATTTTGGAAATAACAATTGTCCCATGTGTTAATTCAGACTATAATCTGTCATCTGGATTCTGTTCCAAAAGTCAATGCAACAAAAAAATCCCCCAACCTCTACCAGAAACACCTCATATAAACACACCTACATTACACACAATTTCTTCACTAAGTTTACTTAAACTTTTCCCAGTATTTCTTTGTAGAAATCAATCAATATATTTAACGATGTTACATGTACTGTTCCCCGTATTTGTCCACACATATGGTGTCCTAAAAATAGACGTTCTAATTTTGTCTACAGGGAGTTGAAGAAGGGTGATTTTACATTGTTTTAACAGCGTTTGGAACAATACTGTGTGGATTAATGTTGTGTTTGTTATTGTAAGGAGATAGAGGTAAATCTTTGGATAGTTATTGTTAGTATCCAGTAGGTTTAAGATTAGTATGTAGGCATGTAGCTGGTTTACTAGGGCTCCGGCTCGAAAAGCAGGAGTAGGAATGGGGTGGTTTTTAGTCAGTAACAGTCTGACACTTCCTCTCGCATCGCCCAACCATAAGAGCTACAGACAACTGTAAGAGTTACCGGGACTTTGGTTTGAAGCAGGAGTAGGAACGGCGTGGTTTTTAGTCAGTAAGAGTCTGAGACTGCCTCTCACCTCACTCAGGGCGGGAGCGATGATTTGGTATTTTTTTCAAGATACCTAATAGAACTAATGTTATTGATCTGTGAATCGAATAATAATTTTAAGCCCAATATTTACACGAAAAACTACGTAAAGGCCAATATTAATAGGAAACCATTTTAAAATCATTCATGTCATTTTTAACTATATTAAAAAAACTATCATCATGTCAAACAGTTCAACGCAAATTATTATAAGGTATAAAAAAAATAGAAATCCAATACTTTACTAATCGAACTATCCAAATCTACGATATCCTGTCATCTATTCAAAGCTCATTTTTTAACAAAAAACAAAAACCAGTAGTTCAATGGAGCGGAACAAGGGAAAAAAATAAACGACTAAAATATTCAACCCGGGAATCGAACCCGCGATGATTACCTGCGGTTGTTTTTGTAGTTACGTTTACAAGTCATTATGCTGTCGTGACTCCGACCTGATTTCTTCGAAACTCATAGTTTTGCTTTAAATATACGTTTCGAAAACAAAACTATTCTTGTTTTAGTACTTTTTTGTTGTGATTATAATATTTTTTTGAATGAAACTTTAGTTTTTTGTTAATAATCTGATGGGGTATTTCGGAAGTCCCTTATTTGTATTTAAAGGGATACGTGTTTTACTTTTTTGGAAGTAATATTTAAAGTTAGTCCAGCTTTTTCGACAATTTTGTATTAGCATAGTTCTCACGGATGAGTCTATGCTAATCCTTTTACAAAAAATGGACTTAACTGATAAACAGTAAGTGTAACATTTTATATGCCAACGTTATATTTAGTGACTAGCTTTTGCCCGCGACTTTGTTCGTAATAACTAACTAGGAATGTGGAACTAGACAAACTCCACAGGTTTCCATGGGTAACCGACCCAAATGCCGCATTTTTAGGGTTCCGTAGCCAAATGGCAAAAAACGGAACCCTTATAGATTCGTCATGTCTGTCTGTCCGTCCGTCCGTATGTCACAGCCATTTATTTCCGAAACTGTTAGGCCTACATAGTTGAAACTTTGTAGGTTGGTGTATTTCGGTAACCGCTATTCGAATTTTGAATAAAAATTAATAAATTTAAAAATTAAAGGGTACATGGTACTGAATGAAAAAAAATTTTTTTCAGCAAACATATCCGTGATTGATGTCTATGGATAGGTCTTTAAAAAAGACATTAAGGTTTCAAAAACCATTTTTCGTCAAAATCAACTGTTTGAAAGTTAGACGCTTCCAAAGTGGAAAAATTAGTGTCCCCTCTAACTTTTAAAATAAGAGAGTGAGAAAACTAAAAAAAAATATACATGCTGTAGATTTCAATAGAAACTAACAACGAAAATTGGTTTGAACGAGATATCATTATTAGTTTTTAAGAAATAAAACATTTTCAAAAACCGCAAATATAACTTTGTCGTTCATACAAACACTATGTAAAACCAAGTTATTTTATAACTTTTATATTATGTCATACTTGCTGTTACGGAACCCTTCATGGGCGAGTTCGACTCGCACTTGGCTGGTATTTTTATTACATAGGAACGCGGGCAAAGACGCTGCAGAAGCTAGTAGTTTCATAACATAATTGGTTTAAACATACCTCTGACTGCATGATTGACGACGATTGATGACGCGGTGGCTGGGCAACAGGCTGCCGTGCAACAGGTAGCGGGTTCGATTCCCGCATGGAGCAATTCTTTGTGTGACCCACAGTTTGTTGCTTCGGGTCTGGGTGTCATGTGTATATGAAATTGTATGTTTTTAAACGCCGTCACGACTCAGGAAAAAAAACCTTATGTGGTGCAATGTTTTATAAAACAAAAACCTATAAAAGACGTGCCGTTATATCATGGTAATCATTTTAAACAGCTATCATTTTAAACGAGTGAAGCCAATAGCAATAGCCTATACAAATTAGCATTCAAAGGCCTCCCCCCTAATTCTAATTTTATTCAATTTAAAGGTGTTTCTTTGTTTATTAAACGCCTTTACACATTGTTTTGAATACAAATTGTTCGAAACTCCCTTTGAATAGTGATTTTTATGGACTAGGCTCAGGAAATATTTATTTCTTTGTAATAAAGACTACCTTTCTAGAATGCTATTAGGTTTAGGCAATAGACATCGATTTCTGTTTCGTAATTAGATGATACTTATTGTTCAGTTTGTAAGCGAATTAGTGTCAATATAAATTAGGTTTTACAGTTATCGTTATAGCGTCGATAATTCTGTAAACAATTTGTATAGTTGAGAATTGTTTACATTTGTTACTAAGAAATGCTTTAGTTTACACTTTACTGACTTTTAGAATGCTTTTCTACAAGAGATGTGCTATCTAGTTATGCTACGAAGAGGCAATAGCTAAGCTGTGAAACTATGTGACCGTTTCCATTGATACTAAGCTATGTAACTATGCGAGAACGATGCCGTATTAAAACATAGCTTAACTGAGTCCGTTTCCACCAGTGCTAAGCTATGTGTACCAATGAATATGATTGGTGGAACAAACCTTTCCACAGCAATGTAGCATAGCACATCTCTGGAGGAAAAGCACTAAAGTTCATGATACTAAACATAAACATACTTAAAAAAAAAACCAAAGACAAATTTGTCATATAAAAAAAATCACGAAAGAAAAACAAAAGATTATACACACCCAAGTTCCGAGATACAAGGGTGTGTACCATAAATTCAAATAAACACACTGCTTGGGTTACACAAAAACAAAGTTTCTCGTGAAACTCATGAAAGTTCTATGTTCAGGCTATTATCGTCATGGGGCACGTATGCAAGTTTCCATGTCCGCTGTTCGAAGGCGAAACGGTCGTAAATTACAAATCTTTTAACTTTAGCCTGGTTGGTGCGTCTTACGTGTTCGGGTGTTAAGCCACCCGCTACTTGTGCTTGCGTATTTTCTGTATACATACTCGTACGTACGTTTTGTGAAATTAGAGTGTGAAGGAAATTAGCTTTAATTCGTCATAATCAAGTTGGGGCAAACACGATCTATGAGTTGAGCAAGACACAATCATTAATTAATGAAACCAACATTTTTCAACAGTTGTGATGTTAGACTTCGTGTTAAATTCGTGGTAAAATAAAAAAAAAAAAAGTTAAATATCGATTTTGTTCAAGCTAGGCATTTAAGCCAAGCTTGCTCTGTAATCTTGTGACCAGCTTAGCAAATGAGGATATCAGGGGCCTTAGTACGAGTTTGTTTAACGTTCAACAAGATCGAAACGAGTGCGTTCGGCGCTCTGATTGGTTGGTTCATTCGAGTCGGCCAATCAGAGTCACAGCCGTTACAGTAGAGTGGTTTAATTTATTGATTACGACTAGCTTCTACCAGTGTTCCAGTGACCATAATCTACCTTTGCCCCGAAATTCATCACGATCCCTTCAGCTGTTTTGTCGTAATCGATTAACAAACAATCAAAGAAATAGAGAAACATGCAAACTTTCACATTTATAATATTAGTAAGATTATAATACGATTAACCTTTCTCAATTCATAAACAAAGCCCTACGCCTACTTTACAGATAGATAAACTGATAACCGTTATAACCGATAACGTTATTATGAATAACGTTTAACTATAACTAAACGTTTCGTTATTGTCAGTTTAAAGGGTAGATAGTTAAACTTTATGTCGTTGAGATAAGGGCTTTGTGTTACGTTAGTGTTTTATTATTAACGCGGCAATTATTACCAATTGTATTTTAATTAAATATGTTTGTATTATGTATTTGTTAATCTTGTTTATTTGGTGTTTGTATTATATGAATTACGCCAGAATACTGAAACGCTACTCAATTTTAAGTTGTACTTAAATATCGTGCTATCTCTGTCATTTTGTAAGGTATTTGTAGTGACAGGTATATTTTTGAGAACGTCTTAAAATTGAGTGGCGTTTGAGTATTTGAATATTAGGAAAGTGGTTAGTGGTTTGGTTATCTAACGAGTGTTATGTTCTTGTAAATATTATTATGTTTAAATAATGTTTTGATTGCCTCGTTAGTCAAGTGGTAACCAGTGCAATTGCCGGGCAAGAGGTCTCGGGTTCGATTCCAAAGATCCCCATAAGGACCAACTCTTTGTGCGATCCGCAAATTGTTGTTCCGGGTCTGGGTGTCTAGTGTATGTGAACTTGTGTGTTTGTTAATGCATCCACGACACAGGATAAATACTTGTGTGGGACAAAGGGTTTATAAAATAGTTTTATACACATCTGTGCTTACTTCCCTAAAAATAAACAGTCGTTATATTCCAAAACATACCTATGTTATCTTTCCAAGTAACTTGAGACTTAGGTGCATCGGTTTAAAACACCTGGTCTGTTGCTGATGTATCAGAATTCGATGCCCGGCAGTTGTGTCTTATCTATCTAAGTAAAGGGATATTACCTTACATGGTTAGTAGGAACGAAGATGTTTTGTTGATTAAGATATTGTCTTTGTATGGCCACCTAAGTCGATGTGCCTAAGTATTTTGAAAAGATCATGCAAGTCTGGTTGTATTATTATCGCAGCTATCAGTTCCGGAGCTGCGGACTGCCTAGCGGGTTACCGGGACTCGGGCTTGAAAAACAGTAGGAACGGGGTAGTTTTAGTCAGTAAGAATTTGACAGTTCTGACACTCCCTCTCCATCGCCCAAGCCGGGAGAGGTCCGTGGACGATTTTCCCCCTTCCTTCTAATTTTAGTCGTAGCCCGCGCACGTTGTCCGCAGTTCCGGATTGGGCATTGGTCTTACTAGGTCCTATTTGTGATGGTCTAGCGCGCCGTATGCACGGGTCTGGTTCTGATCGATGTCCGCAGACCCGCACAAACGATAAAGGTTGGAGTTAGAAATTATTGATATGAATAATAGCTATACTGATAGATATCGGTGGTGCTAAATGCTTACGATTAATCTATCTGCATATTTGCTACCATCCCATAAAAAAAGCTGTAATGAGCTCATCATCTAACGAACTAGATTGAATTTACTTAGATAATGAAACTTACTAACATTCAACTCAAAGTTACCCACTAAAATTGAACAAAAAGTCTTTAAACTAAAATAATTGTTTACCAACCAATATTGTTCTACTGAAAAATTAATTTCAGCTAAAAAACTTTCCGTTTGAAAAGATAAACTGCTTGTCTAAACGTTTAAAGCCTCTCTTTCGTAGAAATACTAGTTTAAAGTTAGTTAATACGAGTAAACTTTTGGTTGGTTTTCTTAACCTTTTCAAACGGAATTTATTTCGTACAAGTATAATTGGTGACTAGTGTTCCAAGAATTTTATTTTCAGTTTCTCAAACTTTGTCTAACGAGTTTGGATTTTGTTTTTTATTATTAAGTGTATTATTAATGTATTTAGCTTTAACCCTGACTGCCTCGTTGGTTGAGTAGTTGCAAGTGCGACTGCCAGACAAGGGGTCTCGCGTTCGATTCTCGGGTCGGGCAAAGTGTAACAATGCTTGAATTGGACTTCGCCCGTGAGTTAGGTTGTCGGAGACCTAATTCTACTAGATCCCTTATCCCCAAAGACCGACAATACACTTGTAACTCTTTAGGTATTCGGTGTATAGGAAGTGCCGATTGCTTACCATCAGATAATCTACCTTCTCGTTTACCGATCTTTACCATAAAAAACTCAACCTTCTAATCTTCTCACTAAAACAACTTAAGAATGAAACACGAAACGTTACCTCAATCTTCAACTCCCAAGTCGCAAGTCAAAGGTAATTACGTGTAAATAAATAGAGAACAATATATACAGCTGAGCAATTTAAAGCAGTCACCATTACACCATCAAACACCATTACGTTTTCCCACACTGTCCATTCGTATCCATTAGGGGTGAGCCATATTGAAGACAGTATATTGAACAATGCAGAAATACCACTTGTTAAGAAACATGGTTGAATTTCGTTGTCTTAAATAGTTTTATCGGGGTTTAGTTCCGGTTCGAAAAGCAGGAGTAGGAACGGAGTGGTTCTAATTAGTAAAGTCTAGACTTACTCCGTCTTAGGACTCGCCCAAGTTCGGGAGAAGTCGTTGGATGATTTTCCCCCTCAAAAGAAAAAGCAAGCCGAAGCCCCGGTTAACCCGTTAGGTAGTCCGCAGCTCAGGATAAATTATCATAGGTCTATTACATAAATGCTGATTTCAATTGAATATTTAAAAAAATACGTTTTGATTTTACTTTGAACTGTTTCAGATTATTTTTTGGACAAAAGTTTTGCTTTTTTCCATGGAAAATCATCCAATTACTTCTCCCACTTTAGGTGAGGGGAGAGGCAGTCTCAGACTTTTACTCACGAAAAATCACCCCGTTCCTACTCTTGATTTGAGCCCACCCCGGTCTTACTAAGCTGTTTTTCGAGATATGCAACCCCATGTAACCCGCTAGGTTCGCTTATCTGGGTATCCGATCACATATCTGCTATGAAAATGGACCTTCTGCAGTCATAATTTTGTTTCACCAGGTGAACTTAGTACATAGACGCCGGCGGATGATGCTAAGCGCCTAGCATGCCTAGATTGCCTAGTCCAGGCTAGAATCTTAGTTAATTACGGAATGTATTGATTAGACCTATCTACGTGAGGTTGCTTTCAGTTTATTTTTAAACATTGATTGAAGTGTTCCTGCTGTCAATTAATAGATAAATGGTTTTGTTTGAGCTTGGGAAAGAATTTGAAGTGGTCTGAGCTAAGGTAAATAAATATCTAATACCAATTGAAACTAATTATGAGCAATCTATTACCGATCACACAATACTTTAACCAAAAAATATTTATATTTTATATGTATAAGCTTTATTTCACAAAATTTTAAAACTGCCTTCCTCGTTGATCACTTTGTTGCATGTGTGACTGCTGGGCAGGGATCTCAGATTCGATTCCCGGGTCATGCAAAATATAGTTTTGCGAAAATTTCTCAATAGTAGTACGAAGTCTGAAATTGTATCTAGTAACTGACAACAAGTAGGTGTATATTGTACAATGGCATTGCGTTACCTCTACTCACCCCTTTGGTGATGAAAGGCATGACAATACGACACTGACTGAGACAATTAAAAAAATATTGAGAATCGTAAATTACAATAGATAAAACATGCATTAATAATTAGTTAATCTCGCTTCGTTACAACTTAAGTATCAACGCCAAGATAACCCTTTATAACCACATTTTTTTAAAAAATATACCCAATAACAGCACAAAATCCTTGGCACTATTTTTTAAAACATGTTGGTTATAGTAGAGAAAATTTCCGACGATACATTTTACTTAATACCTTCATTACTTATGGGACTTAGCTGGTTTCAGACCAGTTTTCTATTTTTACCTAGAATGCTGAAGCGACCGGGCATTTCCGTGGTGTCCCTTTAATTGCAATGAATGTTTCTAGGTTCTAATCCAGGTATATTGTAATATGAGTCTATATTTATTATTTTTTTATGGTATAACCCGGTAAACGAGCAGACGGATCACCTGATGGTAAGCAATCGCCGTCACCCATGGACACCCGAAACACCAGAGGCGTTACAAATGTATTGCCGGCCTTTTGGGGGTTAGGAATTTAAGGGAATCGGAGATTGGTTAAGTTGGTAAGGGGGGTAATTTGGTCTCCGGTAACCTCACTCACACAACGCAAGCGTTGTTTCAGGTCGGTTTACTGTGAGTCCTGTGTGTGATCACCTCGCCTGGTGGATCCTCCTTTTTCAATCCTAGGGAAGTTTACTCCGTTCCATAAAGTGTAATATTAAATTCTCAATTTCTGTTAGCAAAATAAAATTTTAATTAAACTAGTTTTTCAAAGAGCAGTTATAATAACATATCTTAGTATTTATGTAATCTTGGTTAACTGCAATAGTTCCGTGTTTACTGGAACCGGAGCCGTGCGGTTAATAACTAACTGTAGATTTAACCAGCTTACTGGAAGACGGATTACTTTAACCACGAGTTTAAAATATGATATATTTTTGTATGTGTGGTTACTTATAAGTGTTTATTTTGTACCTAGGGTCATGAGAGAGAATCAATGTGTTTGATAATGTAGTGCTGACAATTCCGGAGAAAAAACTTATAAAAGCAGGTGTTTCGGACGTCATGGGTATCTAACTCGAGGTATAAAGTCACGTCATTGCACACAATCATCGCTTTTTTGTTTTTTTTGACGGCGGTAAATTATCCAGTGACTTCTCCCGCCTTAGGTGAGGCGGGAGGGAGTGGCAGACTCCTACTGACTAAAAACCACCCCGTTTCTTCTCCTGCTTTGAGCCGGAGCCCCGGTTTGTGTGGTTGGTAACCTTTTACGTTGTCCGCAGCTCCGGACACAATCATCGCCTGAGGTGTACATTGCACATAATACAATGTATCAACCAGTTTTCACCAGCTATGTTATGCTACGTAATTTTTTCACAGAATACTAGCAGTAAGAACTTTCAAACCTTCAAGAAAAGAGCATACTCCTTTTTAAAAGGCCGGCAACGCACCTGTGACTCCTCTGGTGTTGTGGGTGTCCATGGGCGGCGCTGATCGCTTACCATCAGGTGACTCGTTTGCTCGTTTGCCTCCTATTCCATAAAAAAAAGTAAGAGTATTACTGAAAAATAAAAAATACCAAGAAATATTCTAATATTTAACACTTCTCTCTGTCTATATCTCTCTCCCTTTCAATAGTCATGACTTTTTGTCTATCTTTAAAATATACCTTGACCCACACTAGGATTTTCTCCTGTGTCGTGAGAGCGTTTATAAACATACCAGTCTACATAATACATATACATGACACCTAGACTCGGCAGCCGGTTGCCCAGTCACCGCGCCAACCGTACAGTCATAACTTACAACCGCAACTAGTACCTACCAATTGAGCGTATTAAATACTACATCCTTTTTTATTAGAAAAGGAAGTAAGCGGTAACTTGTTTAGTCTTACAAACATAAAATATGAATTTTATTACTGCTAACCATCAATGTTACTTTATCTTCAATCTGATTGCAAATCTAAGGCTAGATAGACAGGGCTTATTTAAACTTCCTTATCGCATTTAATATTGCAACATAATTATAGATAGGTACTCCGTAATTCTTTTTTAACTGACTTCAAAAAAGGAGGTTTCAGTTTGACCTGTATGTTTATATTATGTGTGTTTTTGCGCAATTATCTGGCTTTTGGTTGAATCGATTTTGATACGGTTTTCAGTATAGTATTTTTCAGAACTAGTATCTACTAGTGCCATAAAACCATCTGGTTTTAGGGATATTACTTGATAAAAAATAAAGGAGTCGGTAAAAAAATTGAAGGCGGTTTCCTTTTTTACCCGACATCAAAAAAAGGAGGTTCTCAGTTTGACCTGCATGTTTGTATGTATATACGTTTATGCGCGATTATCTTGCATTTGGTTGAATTGATTTTGATGTAGTTCTCAGCAGTGTATTTCAGAATTAGGAGGTTTTATCTTATTTAAAAAAATGGAGGCGGTAAAGAAAATTAAAGTCGGTTCCTTTTTTTTGTAAAAAAGTAATCAAATGTTGTAAATATTCATAATATAAGGCAAGTAAATAAAAAAATCACCGAATCGATTCTACGAAAAAAGCCGAAATAAAATAAATAATAACAAAAATTGCGTCGACGCGTTCGATTTGTAGCGGCAATTATTTATATTGGTTTGCATCCAAATTGGCGAGTCCAAAGCGAAGTCCAGAGGATTATTAAAATACGACGGCCCGTGATAGCGTGAACTTATTAATACTAGCTTTGTTTGAGTTCCGCCAATTTTATACATGACTTTATGATAATAATTTGACGTTTTTTAAGTTTATTTCATTGAATTTTGCACTAAAGTATTTTTTAATTTTAATATTTTTTCAAATAGCTTTTGAGAACAATTAAACAATGATTTTATTTTTGTAAATTGGCTACAAAAAAGTACTTCTACACGTTAAAATTACGAACGAGATAAGGTTGACATTTCCTAACAGACTACTCTGAAGTTTCTTTAAAGTAAATTCGTACTAAAGGTACTGATTGGCCAGTGCGAATGAATCAACCAATCAGAGCGCCTAACGCGCTCACGTTTCGATTTCGTTAAACGTAAAACAAACTCGTACTAAACCCTCTGAATAGCTAAAGCAACAGCAATGTCACGTAATTATTTTATCAAAAATAAATAATTTCAACAACCTTTTAAAAAACGCTATGCGACAGAAACAATTCCGCATTTGTCAACTACTTAAAAAAAAACCTATTTTTTTTATAAAACACAAAATGGCGTGAACTGTGTAATTTCGATAAGTGCAACATTACATTATGACGGACGTACGGACAACACGTCATACAATAACATGCTACTAATAATGTAATTATTATAAATGCATGTCTTTTAGCACATTTTAAAGGGAAAAAATGTGTAATTATTTGTAAGAGAAGCTCTGCGATAATTTTACTGACATTTAAAGTGTTTTTGTCGTTTTTTTCTGAAGGGGTTGGTATGTTAAGAGGCTGCTCGACTTGTATTTTTACATAACATTACTTTAATAGGTAGGTAACATTAAAATGGTGGGTTATTAAAAAAAACTGTTATATTTATTCCAATATTACTTTAGAATTGATATTCTTTTTTTAACTATTCCCCATACTAGGATTTTCTCTTGTGTCGTGGCCGCGTTTACAAACATACAAGTTCACATGCACATGACACCTAGACCTGAAACAATTGAACTGAACAATTTGTGGTTCACACAAAGAGTTGCTCCGTACCAGAATGGAACTTGCTACACATAACGCGGCAGTCGGTTGACCAGCCACCGCACCAATAACTGATTGATTACTCATCAATTGCGATTGCGATCATTCAGACGTTATTTTAATCAAGTTCAACTTGTAACAAAATTGGTAAAATCTGCAGTCCCCGTTCCCTATAATTAGTGGATGTTAGTGGACCAACGTAATACATTATGCAGGTTTGAACTCATTACTGATAATGTCAGTTCCAACCAGTATTTAGCAAGACCACGTCATGGGACTCATAAATAATGATGATTATTGGTTCTCCACGCCGCTAGACGTGTTTGACTAGTAGCTACTTGTGACCCGGTAGAGCTTTGGTGTAGAATATAAAGCATATTCGACTTTATTACTTGAAGATTAGGTTCAACATTAATTGAGTTGCTGTTGTTGAATTTTTAGGGAAGTTTCATTTGCCTGTAATATTTTGGCATTATTATCTCGTTGATCGAGTGGTCATGAGTGTGAACCGGATTAAGCAAATATTGGTTTCAATGGGACTCATAAATAATGATGATTATTGGTTCTCCACGCCGCTAGACGTGTTTGACTAGTAGCTACTTGTGACCCGGTAGAGCTTTGGTGTAGAATATAAAGCATATTCGACTTTATTACTTAAAGATTAGGTTGAAAATGTATTAAGTTGCTGTTTGTAAATTTTTAGGGTACTTTCAATTGTCAGTAATATTTTGGCATTAGTATCTCGTTGATCGAGTGGTCATAAGTGTAAAGATCAAGCCAAATTTTGGATTTGGTTTCTGCATTTTCAAAAATTAATAGTTCCATTAATTTGCTTATGAACAGACGTGTTCTATCTTAGGCTGCATCATCACTTACCATTAGGTGAGATAGCGGACAAACGTCGACCCATTCAAAGTAAAAAAACGCTGTTCTCAAAGTCTTAACTTGCAACCTTACACAAATTTCATAGAAAACTATAAGCCTTTTTACACTAAAAAAAGCACAAAAAAGTATTGAGTTCGAATACCTGGAAAGTACTACCCCTTTTATCTATCGCTAATTAGACGTATTAACTCAGTAGGACATCTGTCTAACCTTTAAAGAATACGCGTTAAGTTTAACTAACATAGAATCGAACGGTGTTTTAACGGTTAATTCCCATAAAATACTGAGTACACAATACCCGTGCCATTTGTTATAAAAACCTTCCACAACGAAACTGTAATCGTATCTGTGTATCGAATTGCAATAAAGGATAGCAATTATAAAATTGTTTGATTGTAAAAATAACAATACATACAGCTTTTTTACTTAGCTTTAAGCTATAAAACGTATAGATAATATATTTATAATTGTAAAGTAGAATGCATTTGCCATCTCTTCTACTCTGCTTGTACTTGTTCTATGACGTGACCATGAAGCAAGGAAACAGAGATGCCATAATGTGATCGTTCACTATAGGTAACACACAAACACCCAAACTCACAAAGTTTCGCATTTACAATATTAGAAAAATGCAAAAGTTTGTGAATTTATATGTCAGTTTGTTAGACAATCCCTCAAAAATGGCTGGAGAAATCGGGATAAAATTTGAAACAAGAGTAGACTATAATCTGAAATAGCACATAGGCTACTTTCCCTCCCACGAGAACGCAGACAAAGCCTTCGGCAGAAGCTAGTATATACTGATAAACCTATACAAACCAAACTACCTATAAAATAAAACACAAGCGCAATGCAGTGCATATAACACTGTTAATGCACTCATTTCCATCAACACAATTTTATGACTTGTTTCGCGATAAGCACCCGATAAACTTGCTTTAGTTTAACACCGGCTTTATAGGTGGTAAGCAGAGTTTAAGGTAATGTTAGTTGGTGCGGCGTTTGACTAAAATCTTTGAATATGGTATGTGTTTATCAAGTGGGATAGTGGTGTCTGTTGAGTAGTTTTTGAGAGGAAAATGAAGCTAGAAATTTTTATTTATGTACAAATACGTATTCATAAAATATAATCGCAAATGTTTTATATTTGTTTTGCTTCGAAACTGCTGTAAATTGAATTGAATATTTATTGTTTTCGTAGCCAAAAGTTACGTATCGTCACGCCTTTTATCCCCGAAGGGGTAGGTGGAGGTGCACATTAACGGCACGTAATGCCGCTATACAATGTACACCACTTTTCACCATTCGTGTTATAAGTCAAAATCTTGGCTGACAATATTTGAAAAATGAGCGAAGTAGGCCCAGTAGATAATCAAAAAACTGCGCTATTCTCTTTGAGCTAATTAGAACACTTTTTACAAATACGGCATTATATCGGCCGCGCCGCATGTCCGTAACATTCCTAGACAACCTACAACATTACAGCTCTTCTGTGGGCAAAAAATATGAAGCTGGTCCCACAGAATTTTATACTTCATTAATTTGAAAATTTAAATTTTTTAAATTTCGGTTTTCGTTGAAATATTTATTTGTATTATGCTTCTGTGGACGAGTACTAATTGTAGTTTCATTTAAATCATATGAGTGATCTCCATACTATATACAACGTGTAACAAAATACCCATATACATCAAGAAGATCTGATGCATACAGGTTGAATAGAGTCTCTACACGAAGTTTCAGCTGAAAATACGATTAAAAAAATTTTTGTATCAAATACTTGGTATCCCATGTTTCTTCATTTTAAATCATATAAACATGTCACAACACTACAGGGATCACTCGCGAGTATTACGAAACATTTCTTCTGTCAATCTGATCGCCTAGTACCTGTCTACCTAATTTTGAATCACGCGGCGGCGCGATTTGAAAAAATTATAACTTGGTACCATGAAAACATGAGTTTAAAAAACCCTTCCCGTATCGTTTGTTATGTTATCTAGAAACCGTGCAATTGATATGTATACCCCCTTTTTGTTACACGTTGTATAAAAAAGAAAGAGATATTAATGCAACAATTTAACCGGATCGAATCCAGGATTAGCAAAACGGTCCGATTAAAACTTCTGCATAACGATAACCGACAATTTTACAGGTTGTTGACTTGAACAAATTGACAAACATACAACTTCCCATTACTAATTATATTCCTATGACAAGTTCCAACACCGTTATCTTCCTTTAATAAAAACCAGGTGCTTATGACGTAAATGACTACAATCCTGCCTAGGTACTAGGTTGAGTTTACCGTTCGATTCCGGTGCTAGTACATCGACAGATGGTCATGGATAATATATTCTGCCATTCATCTACTGTCTATAGTGTGATGAGTGAAAAGTAAATGAGCGTATAAAGTTCTGTCTACTCGTATTTTAATTTACTAATACAGCAAGTTGAAGAGTTAGTTTGTTCGTTTGTTTGAATCTCCAGAACTACTGGTCCATTTAAAATATCTCCTTTTGTGTTGGGTAACAATAGGGTTGCAATATCTATATTGATGAAGGCTCATAGAGTATAAAACATCATGCTGCGACCAAATAGGAGCCGAACAGAAATGGTGAAACCGCCCTGGAGTAGGAATTAAGGTATAACAATGAGACGGTTATAATAAAGCAACACTTAGATTTTCTCCTGTGTCGTGGGTACGTTTACAAACATATAATTTCACATATACATGACACCCAGACCCGAAACAACAATTTGTGGATCACCTAAATAGTTGCTCCGTGCGGAAATCGAAACTACACTTTGCGCTGCAGCCTGTCGCCCAGCCACCACACTAACCATGTCAGTCACAATAAAATTGGTACGGTAACATTAATCCTTTAATGATTCAACACGAGTCATATTCAAATTCACTATCTATTATTTTGAACATAAAACCACCAAGTTCAATGCACATAGTATTATTCAATAAAGAAAATAAAATAAATAAAACGGCTTACGCTTCAGAAAATAACATCATTCCTTAAATGGTCACGTAGCGAAGACATTTTCTAAGCTATTTCTAACTGAAACCATAATACTACTAGATGCAACCGAGTAAAAAGTGGTTCTACCATCCGCTAAAAATATATGACCTCCGTAACTCAACGTAATGTTCTTAGCTAAAGATCAAGTTATATTGGATTTTTAACAGCCATTTTACAAAGAGCTGCCGTTTTGTGTGGTTAGTAAGGAAGGAGAGGTCAGGTTATGTTGGATAGGTTCATGTGGGGATTTTTTTTCTTAGGGTCAATAAACTTAAGTGCGAGCGAGACGACCTTTTCAATTATCGATAGGTTGCGGTGTTAGGCATGTACAGCGTGTTGCTATTTAATATTGCATTCTACGATTTATTTTGTTTTGTCTGTATTGGTGCAGTGTTGTTTAGTGCGTCTACTAATAATGTGATTGTGAGTTCGATTATCGTGTCAAGACAAATGTTAAATTTTTTTTAAAGTGTTTTTTTCTAATTATTAAGTCATCACCATCTTGATCTGAGATGTGCATTGCTGAATAGGTTTTTTTTTAAGGGGGAAATTTATCCTATAACTTATCTTGCCTTGGGCAAGGGGAGACGAGAAGGAGTCTCAGACTCTTATTGACTAAAAACCACGCGGTTCCTACTCCTGTTTTCGAGCCGGTGCCCTGGTAACCCGCTTGGCAATCCGCAGCTCCAAATAATCCCCACGCTTGGCAAGTGGTTTGGGGATTGTAGTAAAGTCAACTTAGAAAAGTTTACCTTCCTAAAAAAATCACGTTTATTGACGATTTATGAATAAGACATCAACTTTTTTATTAACAATGAGGTCTTTAAACCGAAACTCTTTATAATATCCTCCTTTCTTCAAGATACCATGTAAATCATTACCCTCTAGAGTCCGTTTTACGACTGTTGTCAAAATATTGTAAATAAAAGCCCAAGAGCTTAATAAAAAGTAAGACAATATCTATTAAATTATTTAACTGTAGTTCAAGAAGTGCTGTTATTATTTATATTGTAAAAAATAAGATGGAGTTTTAAAATATTGAGGAGTTTTTGAACTAAAGGTTAAAAGAAAATATGCTAGCAGACAAACAATCATACATTCGAATCTTAGATAAAGAAAAAATCAGGAACAACTTAGAGGTGGCACAATATCTTTATTAAACACACACGCACACATACACAGACACACGCGTGCGCTTACACACACGATTGGCGATTTCAAACATAAAATTTGAAATTATAAGCCCAGGTTTCCATATTATGTTTGCTGTCATCGTTTATTACTGGTGTCTAAATACCATTAGAAAGTACATATAGCTTGGAAAAGTCACATCTGTACGTTTTGCCGTTGATAGGTTTCGAAACGCATCCTAATGCATGAGAAGTTGATGTCTTAAACCACTAAGCGACTACAACACACGAACAATCTTTGAGAGGCAATGTTTGAGAGTTGACTTCAACACTAACATAAGAATAAAGAATCATACAAAACTGGCAGTAACGTAAACAGCACATACTGATACCATCGAATCTGCCTACAACGTCGCAATACAGGATAAATTCCGAAATAAGGCAGAGAAATCCGAATAAATCCACAATTTTTATCAGCGAATCGGTTCCCTAAGATAAGGGGAATCCGAAATAAATTGCCTTTTCGCTTTATTTCTATGAAAATCACTACAATACATACAGGTGTTTGTTTTTCGAGCCGTGTAGTGATATTTGTGCGAGCACTATTTTTACGACGCACTCAATTGATTTTTGTATACACCATGTAGGTAGGGCTGGATAGGCGTGTGGTTGGACGTTCGGAAAGTGAGATTTTGATGAAGTTCCTGGGTTTTTTGAAGGGATCATTTAATGATATATTATGTTCTTAGTGTGCGTTTTTGATGGAGGGCGTCTATGGTAGCCCTCGGCCCCAACTAGGGTACATAGGACATAGCTATAATAGAGATATAAAGATGTTATGATGATCAGTTACCTGTTACATTTTTAACTACGTTACGCGTTTTATCTCCCCTGAACGGGTAGGCAGAATTACATCTGCACATTATACCGACTCGAGATTCGACCCGAGACACCTTGTCTAGCAGTTGCACATTCGATCATCAGACCATCATGCATCAGACCATCAGACCAACGAAACAATCATTCCAGACCAGTCATCAACCATCATATTTTTACTGAACAGGTAATCGAATCTAACCCCCCTTACTGGTTGTACCGGCTACCAACGGTATCAATGAGGTCGTGAATGTCGTTACCTGTCTAGTAATTACATAATAACTATCGAGATCGAGTTCTCACGCTGTACAGTAGCGGGACTAAGAATCTAGATTCTGGGGGGATGGCAGTGTCCCCGCCAAGTTGAGCAATTTATATGACGTGCTAGCAAATTGTGATGTGTTTAGGCGTTATGAGGTTTTGAGGTTATGTTTAATGACTTATTGGTATAATAGTTATTGCTGGTTGATATGTGAGGTTGTGGTTTTATAGTGCGTGTGGGAAGGGTAATTTGGTTGGGATTTTATTTTTGAAATGCTTTATGTAATATGGAGACTAATGGAAATAATTATGTAGAGCATTCTGTTATAATAATTAAAAATATTATTGTTTCGTGTTTCTCATGGTTTTATTATGTTTATTTTTTCAAATTATTTTAACCTCTAGTCTACAACTATTATGAGAAACAAAGAAACATAATTTATTGTGTCTTTAGATACGAGTTTCAGTAGACCCTGTTTAATTCCATTTCATGTGTTCAATTGACTTTTTTAACAACCATCAGATTGTTAAAAAAATATACGTTTCATTTGGAATATTATCCCTCTCAACTCTAAATCTATTAACTCACTAAACATAGACATGTCCCAATCTTCCCAATTCTACACAACTTACTACAACACCCAGCATCAAGTATACGCTGAGCGGTCCACATCCGCGCTTGCCACCTGCCGCTCTCCACCAATAGCTTGCCCACTTGCCCAGCACTGGCAGTTTCTCTCACTCTCTTACTTACTTTTCTCATAGTCTTATCCTCCACTTGTTTTGAGATCGTCCAATGCTAGGAACCATATGGGATAGACTTTAATCTAATGGAATAAATAAAAAATGTATGTCATTTGTCTACGAAGCAAACGACTTGTCTAGGATAATTTTTATTTCAAAACGCGGGCGAAGCCGCTGGCAGAAGCTAGTTTTACATTAAGTGACTGCCCTGTATTAATTTTTTTTTTTTTGTATTATGTTATCATCATTGTCATTACCACGTAGTTTCATTGCTTTTTTTGAGGAGGGAAATTCATCCAATGACTTCTCCCGCCTTGTGCAGAGGGGGTGTCAGACTCAAACTGACTAAAACCATCCTGTTCCTACTCCTGCTTTTTGAGCCGGAGCCCCGGGAACCTGCTAGGTAGTCCGCAACTCCAGCAGTTTCACTGCTAGATAAAGGCGCTTCCAAAAGCAATATTTTAATGTAGTGTCTGATAGTAATATGCACGTGAAAGGTAAATGTAGGACCATAGGGAGTTAGGAATCTAACCCTATACGATTTCCCGACAATTGCATAGCAGCAAGCGGGAAAATAAGCAAGACATTGTTTTATCTTTATGGAAGCATAAACAGGGAAGTAAGGAAACAATTTATTCGAACAATGATTTATAGGCCTTTGTTACCTAGGTAAATAGGCTTTAAAATGTAGGTTTTATGATGTACCTAGAGTATACTCTCTTATCGATAAGGATGGGCAAATATACAACTTGAAGTCATTGCATATACTTCAATTCACAGAAAACCGACGTGGAACAACACTTGCGTTGTGTGAGCGAGGTTAGCGAACGCCATCCCTAATTCCCCAACAACCATTAAATTCCGATTTGCTTACCATCAGTTGATCCATCTGCTTATTTACCGGCTTATGGTGGTTGGGGAAAGCGGGAATTGGGAAGATAAAGAAGGGGGTAATCGGGCCTCCAGTAACTTCTTTCACACAATGCAAGCGTCGTTTCAAGCCCTGGTATCACTCCGATCGAGCCGGTGAGGCCGTGATACTATCCTTAAAAACATTATTTGTGAAGACTAAACCAACCTCACTCTCATCTTATCATCTCACTCATAATCCCTAACCTACTTAAAAACCAACGTTATAAACCCAGTGACCAACACTTTAAATTCCCATACCATTACAGTAATACAAAAATACCTCCGCCCAATTACAATTCCAGATCACTTCTTAGAAATTGAAACATTTACCTTATCTCAAAATCGGGTCCGATCTATAACGTTGGATATAACCAGTAGTAATCAGTTATCATTGTAATCAAATACTCACAACGTTTGGGCTATTAATAAAATCGTTGTTCCCACAGATTCTTCCTTCGCGATCTGTATAAAGCATAAATTGGTCGAACACATCTTGCACCTGGCGCAAAGGAATGCACCCACTGACTTAGCGTGTGGTCCAATTTATAGACTTATAGCGATTATTACGTACGTATGCTATTTGTTGAGATGCTTTGGAGTTTTTGATATTAATTTTAAAGTGCATTATATTTCCTTTTTTTCTAATTAAATATTTAAAAATGTAATTTACAAGTAAGATAAATAAATAAACAACTTCAAATTTGAAGTTTGATTTCAAGTTGGGCGACGTCTTTGCCGCGTCTGTGCACGCTGCTCATGATAAAGAGTCTCTCTATGACTCGAAACTAGTAGAATTTTTCTTAGTATGTTTACGCGTGTAAACCGTTATTATTAGTTAACACTAAGTTCTTCTTACTATTAAGTTACCACTCAGTTTTTCTTACTATAATTAACCTAGACCCAAATTAAACCTTCCAAAACCTGATTAACCCGAAGCTGCGGACTACCTTGTTCTTAGACTTTAGTTAATTTAATATGTCTCACGATAGTTTATATATAAAAGTATAATTTAAAACTCTTAATAAAATAGATTTATAGAATTATTTCCTGTATTTTTAGTGGTTATATGGACATTTAAACGTACAGTGATAGGTGTATTTAAAGTCAATAAAATTAAATGTGGTGATAGCATGAGCAAATAAAATGTCATTTTGATGGTTTTTCTTTAAGATTGCAATAAAATGAATTGCAAGAACGCAGTAATTGACAGGCGCCGGCGTCGTCATTTCAACCGGACGACAACGATTAAAGTGAATTATTTAAATTAAATATTTGTTAATTACGAGATAGTTATGCACTTGGAAGTGAGCGAAGTTTTTATTAATATCAGTTCAAATTAAATATTTGCTGAATGTTCTCGTGTTTACTTAGTATTTATATAATGTTTTTATGATTACTTTATGAGATGATTTGTTTGCCTATTATCCTATCTCGATTTTGATGTCGTGGTTATATTATATGCTCAATCTGATATTTAATTATTTCTTTATCTTAATTTTAACTACATACTTTTGGATGATGGGACTGACATATTCTTATTGGAACAAAACCCCTAAAAAAATATTTTAGGAATATAACAACATTCTAATAACAATATTTTGTCTGCTTATAAAACTATCTTCATCTTCAGTGATTTTGCTAAAAAACATATCACACATTAAAAATATCTTCTCGCTATCTCTCACGACTTGTACCACACAACAATTGTTACCGTGAACAGTACAGTTCTTCAAAGCATGGCCTCTACAAGAGGATTATGCACCCACCTGCTCCTAATAACGTAATATTGAGATCATGGACCGACTAGCGACTTAACAAGAGTTCGTGATGAAAAGTATGGGAGTTAATTTTTAGGAGTTAATTCTGTTGTGGTTTCTTGTAATGATGGTTTATGAGTTTGAATAATTTAGGTAATTATGCTAATTTGAGTGTTTACCTATTATTAAAAGCTAAAGTTAATGTGAGCAAATAGTTTCACAGGAGGACTGACTGATAGATAGATTTTTTTATATTGTAAAATTTACTTTGACTTTCAAAAGTGTATTCCCGGCCTATTTGGAATAAATGATTTTGACTTTAACTTTGGCTTAAGGTTTTAACATAGTGTTCGGGATATTGCTAGAGGTGATGTAAAGTGGTATGTTAGTTTAAATCGATAATTAATATCAGGTAAATTTTGATGATCTATCAGATAGTTTTCAATACCGTACATATATAAGTATATGAATCGGGTGTATTTAAAACCACGTAACTTAGTTTTTTGAGAAAAAAATTGATATTTAGCCAGGATATTTTTATTTTATTAGCAACTACTGCTTAACAGAAGATCAATGTTTACGTCACCCAATGGGAAGCAACCTGTATCCAGCTCCCTACAGCTACCATTATTTTACGTGCAAAAAACGAAATCGCCATCTCCCCCACCTTGTACCACACGCATAACTCTCACGAATGTTACGGCGTAGTTTACAACTCGGGCTAGTTATAACAACGATAGGTCTAACGCCTAGCATATTGTTTGAACTACTTCGCGTTCACTGTGCAGATTGTGGAGATAACAGTTAATACATTCTGACACGATGATTGCTCTAAATTATTGTGAAGCAAATCTAGGTGTGGAAAAGTGAATCGTATGTGAACTAGATTTTGAGTAATGTAATGTATTAAAATTATTGTTAGTTATTGCTTCGTTGGTCGAGTGGTCGCAAGTGCGACTGCTGGACAAGGGGTCTCAGGTTCAATTTCCGAGTCGGGCAAAGTATTACTGGTCCTTTTTCGGTTTTACCGAATATTTCTGAATTAATGTTGTGTTGTGATGACTTTTTTATATGAAACTAGACAAACATTCACCTACGGTAAGTAATTACCATAGGTACCAGACGCCCTGGTATAACGCCGCAGTGGGTACAATTCCAGACTCCTTGTTAAGTGACTATTATCTATCCTATAAAGAAAAACTACACGGCATGTGGCAATAAGTTTACTTTAAGGAATGAAGTAGATGTCTCTTTAACATTATTAAGGCGATCGATATTAGATTCCAGTTCTGCAAAGAACTATTTGAAAAAGACCTTAAATTTCACGTAACTTGATAACGATGTTATATTTCCGACAAACAATCAGAATGTAGCCATTTTACCACACAACTAAAATGTTTATGAGCACCTCAACGTGGCAGTGAGCTTGCATTTACTCGCGTGAAATAATTTCAAGAGATAATCTCTAATTCAGCCACTGATAGAATTATAGCACACGAATGAATAGCTTGGAACTACGCCAAAAGTCCAAACGGTACGACCAAACCCTAAAGCCCTTCAAACGATATTAATTTTCAATACAAAAGCCGTAAAGTCCAATTTTCATTGTGCTTTTAGTTCGCCATTTCGGACAATCCAATTTCAACTTAATAGCCTGCTTTATAAGATCAGATTTTGTTATAAAAGTTTAGTTGCAATTACGAACAAAAAAAAGGAATGGACAGGAAGTATGGATCCAGAAAATAAAAGATGTAATTTGCAGCGAAGTTAATGCAATTTACTTGAGCTTAATTTTGATAGGCACAGCTTTTCGAATGGAGAGAAGTGGAAAATTGTAATAGTCGTGATAAGCAAAGTGGCTATTAATACTACTTGTCTGTTTCAACTTCTTAGTTTTGTAACAATGAATGTAGTTCAAAAGAATTCAGGCACAAATTATGACTAATTTTTCAAACTCAAACTGATGTTCGGCGGTTCTGGATTAATGCACATGCTCAATTTAAACGTTGAATAATTATTAACTTTTCAAATAACTGCAATCTTTGACTGCACTTTTGATGCAATGGTTCCGCAATTACCTGCTTCTCAACGTGTTGAGACTTCTCGACTTCTATTTCCGTATGAAACAACTCTTTGTGTGATAAAGTGTTATCCTTAAATTGATAATTCGGATATGATAATTACTGTGTATGTGAATTTATGTTTGTAAATGCCCCTACGACAACGATTAACAATTTCTTTCAATATTTCTTCAATATCAACTACACGAAAAAGATCAGACAATTTGAACTCTATCGTCCTATACATAAAGATCATACAAATACAGTGTCCTAACCTAGATGAAATTACAAATATGAGTGTTAAACAATTAATTATAATATTAAATTTATAAATACCTTTCACACGAAACAGTCAGTGCGGTTTGTGGCGTCCGTTATAATTTCGCTGGAAATTTTAAATCATTTATAGCAGCGTGAATATAACAAAGGTTTTAATAATTCATTTTCGTAAAGTTGTTATTGTTGTTAACAGGTTATTGGTAAAATTAATGTACCTATGAGACGTTACTTTTTTGTAACCTTTTTATCACGAAACTAGCTTCTGCCAGCGGCTTCACCCACGTTCCCGTGAGGTAAAAACAATTTAAGTCAACTCATACCCTGTCTGTATGCCAAATTTCATCAAAATCTGTGCAGTAATTTGAGTGTGATTGACGGAGAAACATATAAAAACAAACAAACATTTATAATATTAGTGTGTTTGTAAACGCACCAACGAAACAGGAAAATAATCTAGTGTGGGACAATGTAAAAAAATATATTAGATCTTTGTTTTTAAAATGAAAGTATCATTAAAGACCACAAGTAAAAGTAAGGAATATAAAAAATAAAAAACTTCAATACAAACGCACAAACCTAAGAAAATCTCATATTAAAAGAAATACAGTAGCAAAGAATACGCAGAATTAAAATCATTAAAATATCTCTGCTCTAGTATTTCCATAATAATAAAAATAAAATATTAAAGATCGAGTTCAATGGAGCAACGCGCGATTTATCTCAGTCCGTCTGAAGACAATTTTATTCTTTATGGAATTAAAAGCTCGTGTTGACAGACGCCATAGAACGGGTATAAAATAATTATTTTATTATGCTTTTTATTGTTATTTCTACTTTTAGTTTTATTTGTTAAATGTTTATATGTGTATTACTAGTCTGTATTTTGTGTTTGTTTTGATGTTAAGATAGACCAAAAATATGATAGAGGTTGATTTTTTTAAAAGATTATCGACCCTGTCTTTCTTTTTTTGTGATCGTTCTTCTCTATATGAAACTAGATTATAGATTAATTGACTAATTTTAGTAACTAACTAGAGTGAGCCATAGACATTTTTAAGGGGGGAAAATCATCCAATGACTTTTCCCATCTAGGGTGAGGCGAGAGTGAGTGTCAGACTCTTACTGACTAAAAACCACCCCGTTCCTTCTCCTGCTTTGAGCTGGAGCCACTGTAACGTTGACCGCAGCTCTGGATATTAGCGTTTGCCTACAGAGTCAGTTTACTGACAAAAGCTGAATGTCTCTTCTGACTCTTTCCAACAAATACGCGTATTGTCACGTTTATCTACTTTTTCCTTATAAGCGGTTCTATTTTTGGGAACAAAATAATAATACCATAGTTTCCTGCCATAACAATTTTATGGGCGGACGATAATAATTAAATTCTGCGATGCATGTTTAGGAAATATTAGAACGGTAGACTTGGCGCTATTATCGTGGGATTTTGGATTCGAAGCTTGGGTAGGAAGTGAATGTGTATTTAATTTTTGATGATAAAGATCCTTTTATGGGAAATTGCAAATAATACTTCAAAATTTAAGCTCCAGATACGTGTTTTAGTTTTCTAGTCTGAAGAATAGTTATCGACCAATACTGCAACTGTTTTTGCCTTCTGAGTATTATCTGATGATATCTGCAGCAAGTAACAGTCTACTGCTGGACCTTCTCTATTTAAGAAGCTTTGTTATCATGAATGTAGCAGTTCAAGATTTGCTATGTAACTATGCAACAAAGATGTAATAGGTAAGCTGTGAAACTATGCAACCGTTTCTACTGATACTAAACTATATAGCTGTGCAAGTAAGATGTGCTATGAAGATGCGCCGCCGCAAAGTAGCTGTGCGAGGAAGATGCGTAGCTTGAGTATGCAATGCATCGATAGTAGGAAAGCCATCCATAGCACACATCCGTAGCATGTATCTTTCGTTAATTTAAAATGTTTTCCATAGATATATAAGTTTAAGGTACGATTAGGGCTGAGTCCGTTTCCACTAATGAATAAAATTTGTGTAAAAATGAATCTGCATTGCAAGTGGACAGTCTACTGCCAGACCTAAGAAGCTTTGTTATATGTAGATGTAACATTATAAGTAGCCTCCTAGTCGTAAGAGCTAAGTTATCTTCGCTCTTACGACTAACCTCGTAAAAAGAGTAGGACTGATGATAAAAAACCTATACCATCTTATCAAGTATACAAGATCTTAAATCAAATTGATACCCATTGAAACCTAAGCTTCTAGTTGTACCATAATTAGATAGAAGTCTTGATTGAAACGGCAACTGGTTTGTCTAGTAGCAGAGGAAATGAGCACACAACTGCACGGAGAGAGGTTATAAAGCAACCAGTTTAAAAATGGATCTGGTATGGGGAAGCCATGTTTTTTGCAGATAGACTGACTTTGAACGCTGATTGAGAAATGGTTGGGGGTTTAAATCATTATAGTGATGATAAATACTTGATTAAGTATGATAGACGTTTTGATATTGATCTTTGGATTAGGTTTTTTTTATGGTGGTATAAGCCGGTAAACGAGCAGACGGATCACCTGATAACACTCAGAACACCAGAGGTGTTACAAGTGCTTCTGGCTTTTTGGGGGTTAGGAATTTAAGGGTTGTTAGAAAATCGGGGATTAGGAAGATTGAGACTCGACTAATTTTAAGCCATTCTAGAGGAGAGATTCATGATCAGCATTCCGCGACCCACGACGCGGCGACTGTCACTACTGCCAGTATAACAGAATATAAGTCTTTAGCATGGTTTGAAAGTAGTTGAATTCCTCGTCTAACAGTTACAAACGTGAGTAAGCCGATAACGTAATAATTAATTTAGTAGGTATGACTCAAGAAAGTTATAATTAAACTAATCATTCATTGATTAAAAATACAATATTTCTTAACTTAACCTTGGAGGAACCTATGCCAGTACATTAATCCGATAGAGGTTATGAAGGGATTTATGTAATACAATCCTTGGCTACAAAGTTGTTAGCGACACAAATATTACCCTAAAGCCTAATAATAGAAATAAATACAACAAACGAAAGAAACCATACAAATTAGTACTTTATAAACAGTATACAAAGGTGCTATATTTGGTTAACTGCGTCACTACAAGCAAAGGACAAAAAGACTTACTTTTTTAGAAATTTTTGTATGGTTTTGTTTGAGGTATACTTCGATTGGGTAATTGAATCGTTTTTATAGAAATGTGCTGTAATTACCTCGATATTTTTAGATTTAAGTGTGTAATGACGGCTTATTTTGGAAGCCAGCCTATCATATGTATATTAGACAGTACGTATTGAGCTTCGTTTGAGATTTTACAAAAAAATAAATAACCCTAACAATTCTAGTTTTCTTGTGCGAATATCAAGGAGTAGTACGCTTTGCCAGAGTCTTTGTTTCCTGAAGGGTGCAATCTGGGTTTCTTCAAATCTCATGTGCTCCATCGTAGACTGCATCGTTGCTTACCATCAGGCGAGATAGCGGCTAAGAGCCTAGGTATATCCCCGACTTTTGATCAAACCTATAATCTCTTGCTTGTTTGGTAGTCATTCTCTCGATCATTCACCAAATAAGGCTGCCTAAACAACGGACGTTTTAGAAATCCACAACCCATTATTCATTTCAAATACCAAAACCTAAATCTTCATTACAACAACAGCACTTGCTATAACCACATAAAACAAAGCACTAAAATTTCTAGAACACATTTCACTAAACAAATTCAATGACCCAAACGATAAACATAATACAACCCGTTCTTCTATTCATGTAATAAACTAGAATACAGTAATAAATTAACACAGCTCAGGATTATACATAAACAAGCAACCGTATCCTTATGCAAAAACTTATTTCACCTACCAACTACAATATGAATATTCATTTATACTTTAGTCATGAATATAACCCATGCAAATGGTAGCACCCCTGTATAATTAAATTGAGCTCTTCCTACGACGGCTTAAATTAGCTAAAACTATTCAAAGAATCTGCGGACTATGGTTGGATAGGTTGAAAAGATTATGATTCAGCTCGGTGCTGACATACTGTTAGGTAGATTGAAGCCTAATTTGACTAGAGGTATTTTTTTAAAGGATCTTACTAACATTGTAAATGCGAAAGTTGGTGTGTCTGTTTATTATTCAATCACTTCAAAACGGCTGTAAGAATTAGGATGAAACAGTAGTAGATTAGCAGCTTCACTTGCGTTTTCGTATAGTGAGAAGTGGTCCATGTATTATTAGTCCAGGTATATCTCGATCCCTTCAGCTATTTTGATGTGAATGAGTAATAAACATACAATTTTTTCAAATATATTATTAGGTTAATCTGATGTTTGTTATTTTGCCATAAAAGTAGCAGTGTTTTGAGTTGTGGATTAGCAATTTCAAAGTTGGTGGATAGCTCAGAATTTTAAAATCATAGCAATAATAGAATAACTGCAAGTATGTACACTTCTCTTCAGGGAGTAACAAGAATGAAAATATTAAAACGAAAATTTTATTACTTCAAACAAACTTAATAAAACACGATTCTAAAATTACCAAAATTAGTAAGTATCAAGATAAGTATTGAATTAAGATTTTCAAGGGAGAGGAGACGAGAGAAATGTTCCCAAACTTCCTACATACATACATATTATAGCTGCTCCCAAAATTTTCAATGTAATTCAAACAAAATCTTAACTTCCACTAACTTAATATTGAACATCTAAGAAGGAATTAAGAACATTGAGATCCAACTTAGCTCCCGTATCTCACACTATGCAAAACTTAAGACAGTGGGTCCTGTCTTTGTATTTTACTTGAATTATCTTTTTGAATAGATCTTGTCTGTAGTTTCTGAGATGCGCTCCTAGTAAAACGTTCGTCGCTGTTGGTCGTCAGACTTCGTAATTCGCTTTTGTTAAAATTAGTTGTCAATTTATTATTATACATACGATTTTTGGATTCATAATGTTGATGAGATTATTATTTTAATATTTTATATCCAAATGCAAATTACTAGAAATCATTTTTCAATTGTTGTATGGCTTAATATTACAGCATGGATGGTGAATCTAGACTAATAAATAAAATTGGAGTGTAGTTTGAGTTTGTAATACTGAAATAACCATATGAATATATACATACGATACATACACGAAAATATTATTTTACATTTTTTGGCTCTCTGTCTGTTTGTTTTAGCTAATCTCTGAAATAGTTGGACCGATTTTGAGAGATTTTTTATTGACAGACAGCTTATATACTGAGGAATAACTTAGGCAACTTTTATTAGTCACACCACGCGAGCCAAGCCGCGCATCAGCTAGTTTAAAATAAAACTAGACACAAATTACTTTTATCGAGCACAAAAGTAAAAATATATACTGAAATTAACCACTTATTTTACTCAGACTAAAGTCTAGTTTCCTATAAAACTCTAAAGCTATAATTCTCTTATTTAAGTTTCATGCCTCACTTAAATTCAGCAGTTTCAACATTTTGCTGAATCGTTCGTCCGGTACTCCTTATTAACAGATCTACCATTCCTATCTTTAGCACCGTCATCTACAGCTTCATTGTCCATATCAGATTTTATCTCAACAATAACCTTAGTAGTATACTTTTATGGTTCAAAGTCCAATACACGTACTATATTTAGCGTAATAGCACCGGATAGTTTCTTAACGTCTTCTTGTACGGTACTATATGACTTGTTTAATGAGTGTTTGGGAATTTATTTTTATTCGGCGTTCCACAGGGTAGCATATTAGGTCCATCAGCGTTTTTTTTTACTGTTTTTTCTTTCATGATGAGATAAGAAATCATTATATTTTTCTTTTATATACAACTAAATTAGTAGTTTTCAAACTGACATGGTCACTAATAGTTGCATTGTTTATTAATTTTGTCTCCTTATAAATCCATCCGCATATTATACTCCAGTTTATCCGTTACCATGGCGCTTGCAAGTGCCGAAATATCGGAAACTCATAGAAATTTAAACATATAAATATCCCGTTATTATATTAGATTGGAACACTATTATTTCACCTCTTATTTGACGATTGCGAGGATGGCATACCTAGTTTGATTGGGTTTCTTCTGAGTACGTTTCTAATATAATGCGATGAATGAGAGAGAGAGAGAGAGAGAGTATACATACATACTCCGCATAGCATTATAAGCCGCTATAAACAAATAAGGTAATACGTATTATTTAATAACAAAATAACCAGTACATTGCCTGCAAAAGTCCATCTTCAAACAAAGCAATATTACTTTGTAATGGGAAGCCCTCGATAGTTAAAAATAAGACCTATTTTGAGATTCCTTTGAAGAAAGTTCTACAAAAGAGCTGTGTTATATTATACGTTTTATCTCTTTCTTACAGTTTAAATTGGTTTAAGATGAAAAGAGATAGGAAATGCGATTCTGTCAAACAAGCGTTAGTCTTACAGGGACTAGTACTATATGCTTGGGTTCGAGTTGTGTGCGAAAACTATATGTAGAGTGTAGAAAAAGTAGCTGGGAATTGAAAGACAGAAGATTAAGAAGTAGTTGAAAGTAATTTTGTTGTTTTGTTAATCACATCCAGAGAATCGCATCAAAAATGTATCTTATTACAGAAAACAAGATTGATATTGTTTCTTTCATACAACTGTTAATGGTTTCGAGATTAAAAAAACCCACAATGCTTCATCTGATCCGGAAATCTTATTAACACCCTGATCTTAATAGTCAAATGATTAACAGTACACTCGTTTTAGGGAACAGTGTACCAACAAAGTATAGCTTGAGATTCGACATACATACATACATACATAAGCCCATGTTGTGTTCGCTTTAGGCATAAAAGGTTTCTTATAGGGTGTTTGAAGAAAGGGCGACTGCATCACTACAAAAAGTCACCGTGGGCGGAAAACCTTTAAGTCCAATTCTTCCCAAAACGACTCTAGTTAATTTTCTTCTACAAGTGCTATGAATCGACTTCCAATCGAGTTTTAAATGGTAAAACCGTTAGACATATCTATTCCCCTTCCAAGGACTATAAACCGGTGCACTAGAAATTGCCGTCTTTTGCAATGCTCAAGAATGATTTATTCATAACATCCACTTCTATAATACTGTATGGTTAAGATATATTTATGTCGTATGTTGAATAGAATTTTGAACAAACTTCTATTTATTTGTATTTATGAGCCAAAGTTTTACTTTAAACAACGTGTAAGTTTGCCTTCTTTAGTCGGTATAATTTTCTATTACTTTTGTGTTCTTGTTGATTGTGAGCTACAGTTACCTGCTGACTATGGATTTTTGTGAGCTACTGGTAAATAAAGGTTTTAGAGATTTTTCCAACCTTCAAGAAAAGAACATACTCCTATTTAAAAGGCCGGCAACGCACCTGTGACTTCTCTGGTATTACGGGTGTCCATGGGCGGCGCTGATCGTTTACCATCAGGTGACTCGTTTTCTATCTTATTGTAATTTTCACATAGAAACACAGATTCTGTAATAAGCTAGATGTTTAGGGCAAATATTGACTTTAATGTCTGTCTTGTAGATTGTTTTTAAATATTAGACACGTTTTTTTTTATTTTCTTAGGGAAACAAATACTTTCGAAGATATATTGATTTGAAATATCGCGTGACATCACTTCTAGGTACATTTTGTACGTGGAAATGAGTAGTTATTAATATGCCCATAGCTATTTTCATTTATTTTTATTCGTACAAATTTTTCGGACGAAGTTTGCTTTTTTAAAATGGAAATGTTTGGATCCAGTTTGATTGCATCTCTTTTGATGGTGACCGAAATGCGACCGAGTTTCATCAAATGGTACCGAGTTAATTTAAATGCCGAGAGTGCTGTAGGATCTACAAAGTGGTGGGGTTTAGGGATTTTAAACAAATGGGAAATATCATTGGAGGTAATTATAATGTTTTGTTGGATGCAAAATTAATGTACCTGTTGTTGTAAGCAGGACAGGACATATTGTGCCAGTACTAAACACAACATCGCATATGTATTGTATAAACGTAGCATTTTTTTACCGATTAGGTATTAACTAGAAATAAAAATTTTATTAATAATAGTGTAGAAAAAATTTAAATCACTGAGTCGTTAATCGAGTGGTTGCAAGTGCGACTACCGAAGACCCCTTGTTCGGCAGTCGGGTTCGAATTCCGGGTCAGCTATTTTCGGCTATTCGAAAATTTCTGAAGTATATGGCAATAGGCTCACCCCCTATTACATGGCACTTATATCTAACACAAATGGTGAAAAGTGGGTGTATATTGTATATTGTATAGTGGTATTACGTGGCGTAATGTGGAACTCTGCTTACCTCTTCGGGAGATGAAAGGCGTGATGCTGGAAGAAATTTAAAATCAAGCTTAAGATGATAATAATGAAGATGATGTGCATATTCATAATATCGAATTGATTTCCACTAAATAAAAATACTAATTTCAACATTTCTTTTGTTACAGATTGAAACAATGAAACGTTTACCAGAAACGCGACGTAAACTCACCACTCAAAATTAAACTAACATGTGACTGCAAGATGGGGACTAATAATCATGATTTTGATAAGTCAAAAATTATTGATAAAGAACAAAATATAAGTATTAACAATGATATCAGAATAACAGATGAAAATAACAAATCTGATATAAAATATTATAAAAACGAAGCTATGGATGTCACTGATGAAGTTTTTAGTGATTTTAGTGAGGCTTCTTATGTGAAACATAGGTCGCGAGTGACGAGTAGAAGTGCCAATACATTGTTCCTTTTGTTAAGGATAACGAAACGGTTGAACGTGCTAGTGTGGCAATGTATGTCGTTTTTGGTGTTGCTTAGTTCAGTGAGTGCGTATAGAGAACAGAGGTTTGCGATTGAACCACAAGATCAGGTGAGTGGTGTTTAAATTCATTTGGCAAGTATTTCTTTTTGCACATCTAATTTTTATGTACACAGTATTTTTTTGGGGTCGCCTGATGGTAAGTTATGAGCGCCGCCCATATACACCCGTAACACCATATATGATGAATATGTTATGGATGGTGTTATTTAATTACTTGTAAAGGAATATTAGGAATGCATAACTTATTTGGTCAATTATGTATAAAGTAAGATAAAAATGTTAATGAGTAATGATTTCAAAATCAGTGGAGTGGACAGTTACTTGGTCTACGAGTATTGTGCTAGGTATAATTAAAATAGAACGTTGTCCCACACTAGGATTGTCTCCTGTGTCGTGGATGCGTTTACAAACATACAATTTTACATACACATCACACCCAGAACCGAAACAACAATTTGTGGATCACACAATGAGTTGTTCTAACCGGGAATCGGACCGGTTACCGTGCAAACCGTTTAGTAAAGGTATAAGTAATGGGTATACATTTTGATATAGTACAATTAGTTTATTTATATTTCAAAGACTTACTATCCGTCTTAAATAAAACTAGGAAATGGGAGTCAAATGATCAACAAAACGAGAATATTAAATGCCTACCCTAATTTTCAGTCATAAAGAAAATTGCTGACACAAAATACAATTAACACAATTATTTGCAGACTTCTCTCTAAAGCAAAAGTAATCTATTTTGATTAAAACGGACTTAAAGATTCCAAAGAAACAAATGTTAATATTGTTGACGAAACAAAATATCTAATTTCAGCTCCGTTTCATCGTAATTCCTTGTTCCTTTAATATTCGAGTGATTCAGTTTGTGTACAAAAACACAATTACCATAAAATACTCTGGATAAATCACCATGTTTAATATAAATAATGTATCTTGAATTTATACTACCGTCATGTAAATATTTACGCTTAAATCTCTACAATATTGTCAGGCATCAATTAAAATCATCAATTCGTTCGACCAACATCCAAAACATACACTTAATATTGTTTTAACGATTGTTGATTCAATAACAATTTATTTTTGGATCAACCGAACACTGTTCTGAATGTACAAATTAATTCAGTACTCATTATTGACCATTTCTGTTCAACAAATGAATATTATCACGGGAATTAAACGCATTCGGGAACTAAGTTATTTCATTAACGACAAATTTATCAATAGTAGCTTCATTTAAAATGCCATTGCGTTTTACTATAGCTTCGTTTTAATCGGTATTGTTGCATAAATCTGCGTTTCTGTCAATTTTAGTTAAAACCGTTCTGAATAGATCGGAACAATTGTATTGTTGGTCGGGAAATGTTAAATTTATTTAAATATTTACAATTTCAGATGCAGCGTTGCGTATACACAAATGTTCTGCATCTAATTACCATTGTTATTTGCTTTTAGTGTTATTAAAACAAAATGCTTGTTACGGAAAATAGGAATTGATATTACATTATGGGTAGGCAAAACATTCACATTATAAATTAGGGACAACAAAACTAACTGGTCCATAAAATAGGAACAGAATTAATTCGAAAAGGTTTGTCATCTATGAAAACATCCGTTGCGTCCCAACGGGATGGAGGGTAGGAATTTTTAATATCACCAGATATTCGATACAAGCCTTTCCTATGTCAACTGAGTGCTTGCTTACGAAAAGAATAATATTGGGCCAACATCGTGGTACCAAGGACACCGCAGGGAATATTTGATTTACGGAACAAGACCTCAATTAATGTTATGAGATGTGAAGTAATTTTGAGAAGTAACGAATTTTTCTTTGTCTGGTGTCAAGAAATTGGTATGAATGTGTCGGAAAATGGAATTTGGTGTGGTCTTTGAAAGCGGATCGGGTGTATTTGGAAACGTAAAATTAGGTGCGTCATTTTTTTCGCTTGTGAATTGAATATTAGTATTATTGGTGGAAGTGATATTTTGTGGGAATAGAATTGCTTTATTAGGGGGTGGGAATTTGTTACGTGTATATGGGTGTGGGTGTTCTTTTTGCAAGCTGTTTTATTGGTATCAATTCCAACACGATCTTAATATATTTTGATTTACGGCTTGTACGGTTGGCGCAGTGGCTGGGCAACCGGCTGCTGCGTAACGTGTAGCAGGTTCGATTCTCATACGGAGAATCCTTTTATGTGATCCATAAATTGTTTTTTCGGGTGTCACGTGTATGTGAACTTGTAAACGCACCCATGACATACGAGAAAATCCTAATGTAACCTACCACCACCTATATCAAACTAAATGGCACCAAACTACAGAGATGATCCAGTCAGCAGGTGAAAAATGTGTAACAAATAAAAATAGACACTCTTTAAGTGTCATAAGTGTGATTAAAACTATTACACCATTTATTAAAAGATATTACATGCATATTGCTAATTTATAATATTACTTATCTTTTCTTCACAGAGTGCTGTAGTAGGATCTAGGGTAACGTTACCCTGTCGCGTGGAGAACAAGGCTGGACAGCTGCAATGGACGAAGGATGACTTCGGATTGGGAACACATCGACATCTCACTGGCTATGAACGATACAAGATGATTGGGAGTGATGAGGAAGGTGGGTCCTTTTATTTATTTTAAAGTCAAAGTCAAAGCATTTATTTCAATTAATCCTAAATTAGGCACTTTTGAAACGTCAAATTGAATTGTCCGCCAGTCTGTCTGTCAGTGAAGCTAGGCGCTCGTTCCAAAGTGTTGCTTCGAATGGAGAAGAACGAGCAAGAAACTCCATCGTTACTCTTTTCAAAAAATGTTTTTTACAATATCTCTGATACATTATTTGATCATTTACCTATTGTATATATATGTAGGAACAATGTAACGACAATACGACGTCAAAACTATGGGACAATAAAACCAATTTGTAAAGAATATAAAATAAAATAAAAAAGCGGGTTGTTTCAAACATATTTTTACGAAAGAAGGAGCTGGTTTTCAATTTGACCGTATTTTTGTTACATTTTTTAAACGATGCCCCACTTTAGGATTTTCTCCTGTGTCATGGGTGTGTTTACAAACACACGAGTTCACATACACTTGACATCCAGACCCGAAACAACAATTTGTGGATCACACAAAAAGTTCGGGAGTCTACCCGTTTCACGGCAGCCGGTTGCCCAGCCACCGCATCTACCGTGCAGTCAAATTATGTTGTAATAGTTTACTATCAGATATTGCAGGAGATTATCAACCGCATATTTATTTTTTGAAAATAAAGAAGTAAAAGATTTGATTGACTGAATTTCCAATCCTAACATTATCATATCTGTAAATTTGATTTTCAACTAGATCCCTAAATAACATTCTACATGCTCTCGCTCCATTTATCCATAGTAGTTCAGATAAAAATACTCTAGCCAAGCAACGCCTCTATCACGCCTCGATAATAAAGAAGTATTTAGGCGTAAATCCTTTGAACTAGCAACGAGCTCAAAGAACAAACTTGGATGGCAGACGAGAATGTTCATGTAGTAGAAATTCTTTGCATTTCTAGAGGAGAATGTGTAGCGCTTTACTGAAGATATTTCAGCTTAGTGCATCAATACGGTTAAGCTTGTTTAAATTGTCGTGGTGGCCTGGTTTAAGACACCCGCTTCTCATGCATGAGGGTTTGAAATTTGAGTATCAATGTGACTTTATCGTGCATCGTGCAACGTTACACCTTTTATCTCCGAAGGGGTAGACAAAGGTGCACATTGCAGCACGTGATGCCGCTATGAAATGTACACCCACTTTTCAACATTTGTATTATAAGTCGCATGTAATAGAGAGTTAGCCTATTGCCATATACTGGGCGCAATTCCAGACTCCGTGCTACTACTGAGAATTTTCGAAAAAAACCCGACTTTTCCTAGTCATATTATTAAGACACCAGTTGCATACGGTGAAGGAAAACACCGTAAAAACCTGAACTTATCACTTAAATCGCCAATACGCATAGAGAAAGCGTGGTGATTAATACTCAATTCTTCTCCGTGTGTGAACATGAACAGGCCTTTGGTCAGCAGTGGCCATTTATAGACTGATGATGTGATGTGTTAAGTTTGTTTAAATCGAGCCTGGAGAATTCAGTGCGAGTATTGGCAGTTGGCCTGGAGAATTCAGACCTCCAATTACATATAGTGTATATTACATTTCGTTGAGTTTATTTGGATATCTGCCAGATACGGGTTTTTGAATTTTTTGCTGATCATGTTGTTTTTGTTTAATGTTTCTATCTACAAAAGTGTGTAAGGAAAGTCTTTATATTTTTTGATCATGATTTTAATACTTTTTTAAAGAAAAATCATCCAATGACTTTTCTCACCTTTAGCGAGGCGAGTGGCAATGTCAGACGTCAGACTCTTAGTGACTAAAAACCACCCGCACTTCGTTCCTACTGCTGTTTTTCGAGCCGGAGCCCCGGTAAACCCGGAAAATACCCGGGTATTTTTACACCCTAACCTGTTCATCGATATACTTAATATGTTTGGCAAAGCCTTAGAAGGTATCGTACATACAGAAATATTTAGGTATGTTAAAAACTAAGCGAGAATGAAGCCACAAGCATTAACAAAATTTAGAAGTAAAATAGACTTTGTTAAAAATATTTAATTCTATATTCCTTTGCAGGTGACTACTCGTTGGACATCAGAGAAGTTACGTTGGATGACGATGCGTTGTATCAGTGCCAAGTCAGTTCTGGACCAAAAGGTAAGTCATAATAAAATAGAAACATACCTATCTGCGTTCCCTGCGAATTCACTGAAGTAGATGACGTCACTTTAACTTAAAAACTTAACTGGCATTCTTGGAAACTTTTTATTAATTACTCTTAAACTATTCCTTTGTTATATAGTAACGATTTTGTTCCGAAAATAAATTGATAATGACTGGGTAAAGGAACTATTAAATGACTGAGTACGGTGGTTACAATTCAAAGGACAATCCAGTCAGAATCAAATAATCAAATAAATCATATTGTCACTAATAGAACTTTAAAGCATTTTTTTTTAACATCATACGATTTATCCACAAAGGGGTAAGCAAAGGTACTTGCACATTACGGCACCTAATTCCACACCGACTTTACATCATTTGTGTTATAAATCCCATGCAATAGGGGGTGAGCCGATGGCTATATACTGGATACAATAATCTAGACTCCATGTTACTACTGAAAATTGTTCGAAAAACCGAAACAAACCCAGTAATACTTTTTCTCAACCGAGAATCGAACACGAGACTAACTTGATGCAAACATTTTGACCCACAATTTAAAATAGACCTTCCTATCAAACCTCCTAACAAAACAACACCAAAACAGACTCACAGCTCTCAAGGTCTCTTTTAAAGTCCAGTAACGTTACTATTACCAACAGTAAAACCTCAAGCAGTTCTAGGTAATCCATCCTATCAGTGGTTTATGTCCCAAATTAGACAAAACTTCGACCCGTCACGGTTCACTTGGACTTTGTAAAGGGTTGTTACGGATTCGGAGTTTCGGATCTAGATATAGATGTGGATAGGACTAAAATAACGTGAGGGATCCGGTATTGTTGTGGAATTTTGGTTGGTTGTAGTTGTAGTAGTGTAGACTATAGAGGCGTTTATTTTGTACATGATCCCTTTGATTTTAAGGCGTACTAGGGCTATTGTGACTGTTTATCAATAGTACTGATATAAGTATACTAAGTTCTTAAATTATAAAATCTTGATCTCCAGGTAAGACTTATTATTAATTTATTATTCGTAAAGTGGGTGTAACATGTAACGTAACCTTTTCGGGGCATACGAGTAACAAACATGATCGTATACTTTGCTGTTAAATCTGAAATTAGATTAAAACTTTGTTTATAATTTTATTAGAATAATCATTTATTTCAAACCACGTCAATAATTTTGTTAGTTGGTAGTAGATATTATGTGATAAAAATAAATATACAGGACTGTACTTGGTTAATGGTTATGTACTATCCGAATTTTTATAGTAAACTTGATTAGAAAAACAAACTTTTAGGTTATCCGGAATAGTTTCGGATACAGTTACAGAGAATTCTTACGCACACATCACTACTTTGTAACTCGAAATAGACATTAGCAAACTCCTTAAAAAGTTTAATGCGTAACTTGTTTACGGAGAAGACTACACAGGGGGTGCAACTTTAGACTATTTTACGGCAGCAATGAAAGTCAGCCGTCAAAGTCAGCATTTTGTCTATTCTACTGTAATAAGGCTATAAAACAAAACTATAAGGAAGTACAAGGGTTTTGGAAAGTTTTAATTATTATAATTTTGATGGTGCCCTATAATTTTGAAGTATGGGATTTGTTGATTAGGTTAATTATAGTTGTATACTCGTGTTGTGTTTCCTTGTTTGAGTATGGCACGTGCAGGGAAAGGACGTTTCGTGTTTATGAGGATTTGATCCAAATATAGCTTAGTAGTTTCATGAAAGTCTTGGTTAAAATTTGGTCTGTAAAAAATGTATTATTGGAGTAAAGTAATATCTCAGCGTTGGGTAAAACCTTACGAGTGTGGGAGAGCCATGCTTCGGTACGAACGGGCCGGTTCGACCGGAGTGATACCACAGCCTCAGTGAAAACCGACGTGAAACAACGCTTGCGTTGTATTTCGTTGTGTGAGTGAGGTTACCGGAGGCCCAATTCCCCTCTTCCCAATCTTCTCAATCGCCGATTCCCCAACAACCCTTAAATCTAACCCCCAAAAGGCCGGCAACGCACTTGTAACGCTTCTGGTGTTTCAAGTGTCCATGGGCGGCGGCGATTGCTTACCATCAGGCGATACGTCAGCTCGTGTTCCATGAAGTATGGGATTTGTTGATTAGGTTAATTATAGTTACTCGTGTGTTGTGTTTCCTTGTTTGAGTATGGCACGTGGATGTAAAGGATGTTTTGTGTTTATAATTAGCTTTTGATTTTAGCCATAATCGTCCCACTGCTTCTGATGATTTGATTTAAATATAAGTTAGTAGTTTCAAGAAAGTTTAGTTGAAATTTGGTCTATATCTAAATGTAACTTAATAGTGAGCGACATACACGGACGGCTCAGGAAAGTCTTGGTTAAAGTTTGGTCTGTAACAGTTTTTGGGGGCTCGAGACAATCATCTATATGACTTCTCCCTAAGTGTCAGACTCTTACTGACTAAAAACCATCCCGTTCCTTCCCTCCTGCTTTGAGCGGAAGCCCCGGTAAACACGCTAGGTTGTCCGCAGCTCCGCATCAGGAAAGATTTAATAGTAAAGTAATACCCCTGTTTTGGGTTAAACCTTACGAAAAATCCTTATACTGCTTGCTGCTTAAGTAGAATTTCGTTACGTTGGAATGTTACACCATACTTCTTTGATTTCCTCACAGTGTGGTTCAGACCGAGAGTACGTAGTTCAATAGTCACTCCACACAAAAAATAACAAATAATTTTTCCGAGTTGCAAAAAATGTTCCCAAAAAAATATTGTATAATTACAAAATATAACCTGACAAACAATTTTGCACCACAAAACAGAGAATATAGAGTTTATACTGCAATAGTAAGGGTAATTCCTTTGAGTCAACCGCCTGGCGGCTTTGTAGGAAGACAACGGATGGATGTAGCCCCAGGGGAAGCTGAGATGTTCGTCAAAAGTAGATGCGGCATCTCATGAAGTGATTTTAAGCTAGTCCCTTTTCCTCTACTGGTATTTTTTGTAAGTATATTTTTATGGTGTTGTTTTTGGATATGGCTTTTCTTTTGGAAATGTGATGTTTTTGTTAAGTCTGTGCATTGTAAAAGAATAGCTATTATATTCGTTATTAAGTGTTATATTGTGAAAATTGAAGTATGTTTCAGTTTTTTTTCTATTTTTCTCATGTTTATGCATTCTTGAAAATAACCAAATCATGTACTTTTTTATGTTATGAACCGGTATACGAGCAGACGGATCACCTGATGGTAAGCAATCGCTGCCGCCCACGGACACCCGAACCACCAGAAGCGTTACAAATACGTTGCCAGTAACCTTACTGACACAACGCAAGTTGTTTCACGTCGGTTTTCTGTGAGGCCGCGGTATCACTCCGGTCGAGCCGGCCCATTCGTGCCGAAGCATGGCTTTCTCTCTTTCTCTCTCACACACAAACACACATTCTTAGTAACATCAATATCAAAGTGAATGTTTACAAAATAAATTAGGTACATTATAACCCTGTTTCATAAACGTACTACCTTAATGATATTTACGCAAATACTGGTTTCATGAAAGCATTTTGGTAGGAATTTTACGCCTACACGAAAATATAGGTACCTTCAAACATGTAGGCGGTTCGTGTAAGCCAATATAAGATTGTGAATATATTTAGATAAAAGGATAGAAAATTCGTAGTAATCTTGTTAATTTTCTTCTTAATTTTATTGTTGGGATTGGAAATGAATTCATTATTTATAGGTTTACTTGAATGCGTAGGTCTTATTCTTATTATAAACTAGTTATTTCCACGTAGTTTTTCCTGTTATTCGGCTCCTATTGTGTAAACAATACGAGGTGTGCCGCAACTTCGTACACGTGGAATATAAGTTTTTTTTTCCTAAAATTAAAGTTGCTTACCACGTTAACTGCCACGTAGGTCACCGGTGACATACGTTAGTGGAGGATTTGCCTTCAACAGTTTTCTGATAGCAGTTGGAGGCTTAAGTTACTCCATATTAAATTAGCTGCATACCGATAAAAGTCCTGTCAAAATCGGTTAAACCATTTCAGAGATTAGCCGGAACTAACATACAATTTTTTTAAAAGATATGTGTGTATACTTGCCATTATTTTAATATTATAAACAGACGCTCCAATTATATTTATTAGTCTAGATTTTTACGAGAAGGTTGTTTAAATATTATATGAAAGGATATTTTTACAAGGTCTCTTGGCCGTTCTCAAGATTGGACATTTCCCGTTTTATTTTTCTGAGATAAATTATAATTATACACAGGTGAATGGAATACATGTAGCAAGCAAGAATGTAGCAGAAAATTTTGAATCTAAGGGCGAAATAAATTGATACCTCTTACTATGAAAAATATACGATCACTTATTTAAACAAACATAAATTAATCAGTTATTTAATAGGGTAGATGACTAATTTATTTTAATACCTGACACGTAAAATAATAGACACGTATTTTTTATTTTCTTACGGGAACCAATATTTTCGACGATGTATTGATATGAAATGTCGCGTGATGTCACTTCTACGACGTTTTAAACATAGAAATTACGTATTTGCTCCCACTCTTAAACTTTGATTCGATTTATCTAAGAACTAGCGGACCCGACAGACGTTGTCCTGTCAAAATTAAAAATTAATTAAAAAAACATTGTCCAGCGGGCAAAATTGTGAATCTAAACCATTCTCGGATCCCCTTGAACACACACAAAAAAAACATCAAAATCGGTCCAGTCGTTTAAGAGAAGTTCAGTGACATACACACTCATAAAAGAATTATATATATAAAGATTGTCATCTTATATGACAAAATAAAAAAATACGTGTCCAATACTTTTTCATTACCGAACTGACGGAGTAAATAGATGAAATACTTTCACACATGTCATATCCACAATTCTCTAGTTCGTGTAGCCATAAATGCCAATTCTCTTTATTTAGCCGTCTGTCGGAGATGTATCGAGAGATCGTCCTGTTGATTGAAGAATGCGACCCTATGTTTGTACACGGATGATTTTTGATGGGAGAACTATTATTTATCTTGTAGTTCTGCCAAGTTTGTCTTGAGAAAGTAAAGTTACGAGTATAATTATTATGGATGTTTCTACGGGAATTGGTTTTGATTTATTATGGTTATAATGTTTTATTTCTTGTTATTGTAGTAGAGAAGGTAAGGTACTGACGGACAATTCAATTGTATGTTCCAAAAGTGCCTGATTAAGGATTTCAATTAGAAATAAATTATTTGATTTTGATGTATTTATACATGATAGTTTAATAATCACTTAGTCAATGTATTATAACAACAGTGAGGTTACCGGAGGCCCTTTTACTGCACTTCTCAATCCCCGATTCCCCAATAACACTTAAATTCCTAACCACAAAATACCGGCAACGTACTTGTAAAGCCTCTGGTGTTTCAGGTGCCAACTAGCGACGGTGACTTGCTTACTATTAGCCGATACGTCTGCTCCTTTACTGGCTTATACCATAAAAAATAAAATATATTTATAAACAAATCAAAATGCACATAACAAATATTATTACAAACAAGCTAGGCAGTGCAAATTGCTTCTATCACAATTTTTATATGGTAATGCTTCGGACCGCCCATAGCGTCTGCCCATACGAAGCCCTAATAATATGTATGTAATCAGATCCCAAAGAAATCCTCCATGATAAAAACTGGTCGATTTGTAATTGACAATCGTCATTGAATAATCAGTTGAGGTGGTCTGATTTGGTATACTCGTTTTTATATTGAGACGTTCCTGTTTATGTTGATATCATAATGGTCCGGACGTTTAAGCCACCTGATTCTTATTCATGAGGGTGCGGGTTCGGAACTTACCAACGGCAACTAATGTGGCTTTTTCCAAGATTATTTAGACACCATAGAAGGTCAAGGAAAACATCGTGAGGAAAGTTGGACGTACAATTTCTAATTATATGTTTGAAATCGTTAACCCACATTGAGCAAGCGTTCCGGAGTTGCGGACAACGTAAAAGGTTACCGGGGCTCCGGCTCAAAGCAGGAGTAGGAAGGCGGGAGAAATCATTGGATGATTTTCCCCGTCAAAAAAAAACATTGAGCAAGAGTGGTGATTAATGCTTAAAAGCTTAAGCTTCTCCTTGTGAGAAGAGGCTTATGTGGCGAATTTGAGTTTAACCTACACCATTTTTTTATTATAGAACTAGTATCTTACAGTAAATATTAATCGGTGAACAACGGGCATGACAACATTTTCCAATACAGCGTCATGTCTTAAACACGATGACGTATAACTTTCAAAAGGATCATGTACACACTAAGCTATACATAACCAGTTTATCATGATCCCTCTATCTATAATCCTTTCACACATTCAACGGCCAGCTTATACTGGTTTTGTATAGATTGATGTGTAACTGTGTATACTAAGGGTCATGACATTCGAGGTTCATTAACCACTGTCGGTGACAAATATTATGTAAGTCGGTTATGTAATGAGATTGTTTTTGTATGGTTTGTGTGTTTGTATCGTGTTGTAGTATGTTAATTGGATGGTAGGGTTGTTAAAGGACGCCTCAAAAAGAAGGCTGAGGATGTATATTGTATTTTAATGGAGATTGGATAGAAAAAATATAAATGTAGTCTTACATAACCTCACGCCTATCTACCCCTATGGGAGACATGCGTGAGGTTATGTATGTATGTATGCAGGTATATATGTTAGGATATATCAAACTACGGCACCGCTCCAAACTACTTTTTGTCAGTATTCTGAAATGGGGGGGGGGGTAGATTGTTTGAAATATTACGTAATTATCAAGATAAAAAGCTAAAAAATGGTAGATGGACTATTTGTGACTAATGGTGCTCCCACACAGCGGTTATATAACGTTATACAACAATGTGTAACAATAACATTTGTGTTTAAACAAATTATAACAGTGGTTGTAGAGTATGTTACATGCTGTTATTAATGTTACACAATGTCGTATAAAAATCGTGGATAATTTTCTCACCCAATCGCACAAAAAGACGCATGCAAAGCCCCGGGATGAAAGCTAGTTTATAATACTTAATAGTGTAATATTACTATTACACCCCTGTAATATATTTAATTAAAATTAAATTAAAATAAACTCTTGTTAAGGTGACAAGTTTAATCTATTGTTTTTGATCTTCAGTAAATTTAGACAGGGTTTAGAGTTAAATAAATATGAACCGTCTGCCCTTGAGATTAAAGTTTTTATTGCTGAAATCCATTTGTCAAATTATTTCTATTTTAAACTTTTCATTGTGAAATATCGTCTATATTTGTTGGATAACAAAAGTTTTAGAAAAACGGGGTAAATAGACTAGAAGAGAATATTTTCTAATGTAACACCCACTTTTCACTCAATGTAAACAAGCATTGAGCAAGTGCGGTATTTATAATGCTCAAACCTTCTTCATGTGAGATGAGTCATTCGGTCAACGGTGGCCTCTTATAGGCATTTGATCTGCGGACTGCCTAGCGGGTTACCGGAGCTCCAGCTCAAAACACAGGAGTAGGAACGGGGTGATTTTTAGTCAGTAAGAGTCTGACACTCCCTTTCATTTCACCTAAGGCAGGAGAAGGAACTGAGAGATGTCGACACTAAAAATATAGTAGTATAGACAATGTCTATACACAAAGAACATGTCATGTTCTTATTATTATTTACATAATTCTAGTAATACCTAAAAGAAATCTAGACCTAATATTATACATATTTCTAGTTTTCCCAAGTTTCTTGAGATCTGGCTGTCGTTTGTCAGATATTTTATGTCTAAAATATTTTAGCATGAATAAAATGTCTAGTTTCGTTTGTACGTAGACGACAAAACATGCTAAAGTACTTTAGCAAATGGATATATGTATATATGAATTTGTAAAGCTAATATTATATTATTTGTTGTATTTTGAACTTTATGAATATGTATTGGTTAGGTTCTTTTTTATTTGGGGCCAAGTATAGTTTTATGTTTGTGCAGTCGATTGAATAGAAGTATGTACATATATTGTGAATTGACAGTTTGGAGTTCTTCTTTGAGTTGAACAATAGTATTATACTTATTGCTTATCTATTTCTAAATTCCCCGTATTTAACATTTAATTTTAACACTAGTTTCTTTTCCGCGGTTTCATCGGCTCTGCTTAACTTTTAATCACAGCCTGTTACCTTCCTCAATAAATGGACTATCTAACATAAAAATAGAATCGAAAACGAACTAGTAAATCCGAAGAATAGCCCGTTCATACAAACGTTCAGCGCTCTGATTGGTCGTATCATTCAAGTCGACCAATTAGAACGCCTAACGCGTTCTCGTTTCGATTAGTTTAAACGTAAAGCAAACTCATACTAAGGGTACTGATATTATTATAATCAGGCATAAGATAGTAAAATGAATAAATATCTTTAATAAAATAAATAAATACATTGCTTCTTTAACTTACAAATCGAACCAGCTAATTCCTTGTTAACAAGCTACATCGTAACATCGAATACTAACAACAAAAACTCGTGTACCAATTTCATGAATAAAGAAACACCTTGTATAAGTAAAAAAAAAGTAATGATCCCATTTAATAATCCCCCTTACATCCGAAGTGGCAACCCTACGTTCACTTTCTCTTAATTAGGGGGAGGGTAACTAAAAGCGGCGGACTGTCACGGATAATTTAGAAAAATATATCCTCAAACATATTATCCTGGGAGAACCAACTTCTGTTCCTACGTATATTTGGTGTAACTGAACGTTTCCTAACGATTACTTAGTTATATTAATAAGAATATCGTTAAGTCTATAGATGCTAATACTAGTCTAGTTCTTAGTTGTGGCTTTGCTACTGTTTAGAGAGCAGTTTTTTGAGCAAGCAAGGCTAAAAGAGATAAAAATAAACTCACTTTTGCATTCATATTAAAACGTCTATACCTATATGAAGAACTGTACTGTATCGTCACGCATTTTTTTTTTTTTTAAAAGAAACGTTGCCCCACACTAGGATTTTCTCCTGTGTCGTGGGTGCGTTTACAAACATACAAGTTCACATATACATTTTATACTCGAAGAGGTAGGCAGCGCACATTACGGCATGTAATGCCGATGTACAATGTATATCTACTTTTGACTATTTGTGTTATAAGTCCCATGTAATTAGGACGTGAGGCTATTGTCATGTACTGGACACAATTGCAGACTCTACGCAAGTACTGAGAAATTTTTGAAAATCCGAAAAATGCCAAGTACCTAATGCTTTGCGCGACTCAGGAATCGAACCTGAGACCCCTGACCCAGCAGCCGTACTTGCAACAACTAGAACGACAAGGCTGTTTTATGTAAAGAAATTTGGGTGATTAGACAATACAACACTTAAAAGTAACCTGTCTCACTATTGCGATTTGTGCGGAGTTGAGGAAGATGTGCAACATGTTTTGATGGAATGTGTCAAGAACAACCAGGAACGAGAGTCGCTGATGGAGGCGCTTAAATTAAACAAATATGATGTAGGAATCGTGCAAACTATTTTATCATCCCCAACATCTGATAGAGCGAGGATGTTTTGTAGATTATTTTCAGTGCTTTCACAGTAACTTTCTTCTTGATGTCCTCCTAACCCTTATGATAGTCTGTATTCTAATGATGGACACAATGGGGTTGTCATATCCAAGTAAGGATAAAAACCCCAACAAAAATATGTTGGAATAAACAAAAACCTGTCTCACTCTATTCAATGACAAATATAGAAACAGAAAACCCCAGATCATTCAAAAGTTGAAATGCGTCAGAGTATTCGGCCATTATAGGCCAAACTTGCAAAGTCCGATTGTCACGCCGAAGTTTGAAGACAAAAATTGATTCAACATTTAATAATTTAATATAAAGGAAAAAGACACCACTCAAGATTAAAGTTAGAAATAAAGTTAGCGACTTGAAGTTACTTCTTATCGAGCCAATTTGGAGGAGTCAGGTGAAAAACATCCTGTGGGGAAATACGTAGACTTTCTAACAAGGATGTTTGTTTTAATGGATGTGACTGGGTTTATATTTAAGGATATTATGTTTTGTCTTATACATTTATATCTTGATACATCTAGCTAGGTGACTAGCTAGTAGCTGATAATATACATAGGTTTTGGGTTTGTGAAGAATTAGGTATACGACAGTCAGTAATGCGCTATGGACTTGTTCCTGCAGGCAATGTACGCTACGTACGTGGTTTTCAATATTAAAGTGCAGAAAGTTACCAAATCGATCTATTTTTACATACTACATACTTATTATTTTATAATTTTTAAGCCGGGCATGCATTTATAATTATCTTTTCTTGTATTGTAGACTATTTCAGTAAGTAAAATAAATAAATACAACTAGCAGAAAAAAGTGTGACAGGAAATAAAACCCATAATTTCTATACTTATGGTTATAAGTAAAATTAAGTCACAGCAAACCATATCCAGTACACTAGATATATCTTACATCTCCTGAATAATTCAAAATGATAAGAAACGACACCCTTGGTGTATAACCACGGGACACCGAGATTCCACCCTGTTCCCCGTAAACAACCCTCCCTCTATGTCATTTCGGCAACATTTGTAAGACTTCATAGGAATATTGCATGGGATTTTTTATGGTTTCTCTGCCCCTCTCAAGTGGGGAAATGACTAATAGAATGGGGAGTTCCGAATGGAAATTCTAAATGAGTTTGTAATCTTATATGGTTACGGTTTTAGGCGAATGTTAGATAGAAATGTTGGTGGGTGTCGCGAAACTCGACTGGTTTATACTTATATATAAAAAGGGTGTTTTGATGCGAAAAATCAGTTTGATTTATCGTGTCGATACGTTCATTGTTGATCTCATCTCGAGGAAGGTGATACGGTTATTATAATGATGTGAATTCTACTGATGGCTTATTTTACTAAACTAGCTATTCCTGCATGGTTTTGCGTGCTCTACTCAACTCTTATAACTTAGTTTTCTTTTATTTTAGTCTTTAGTCTTAGTTTATATAAACATGACGTCATAGTTTGATGTTTTCCAGCCTATAAACTTACTCGATATATACATTTTCCAACACAAAAATAATTAAAGAAATTAAATCATCTAATGACATTTCTCACCTTGGGCGAGGCGCGAGGGAGTGTCAGACTCTTACTGACGAAAACCCACTCCGTTTCTACACGTGCTATTCGAGTTGAAACCCCCGTAACCCGCCAGGCAGTCCGCATAATGATTCCCGTGTAATAGAGAATGATCATTTTGCTGTACACTGGCTATATACATTAAATTTTGGACTCTTAATTCAGAAATTTTACATAATTATCTATTACAAAAGCTACAACTATATTCAATTATTAGGTACACGTGCCTAAATTACTGAAATTGTTATCTTACTTACAACAAAACAACTTTACAGGCTGAAAATGCGAAATAAACTAGAATTTATTTCCTCATCCCTTCTCAATTAAAATATCTCGTTACCTTAGTTAATTAGATTATTCTGAAGCGAGCCATTTACTTCGTCCTTGTTAATACTTAACCTGAGGAGTTTCACTATTCCAAAGATTATTTCTGTCAGACTGTTTACCTAATGTAACCATGAACTTTATTAACTAAAAATCACTATTACTTACTAGTGATTTATAGTTAATTTAGTATGTTTCACGATAGTTATTATAAAACCATGAACTTTATCATCATCACCATAGCAGTTCCATCATCAAATGCTGAACATATCTCCCAATAAAGCTGGCTGGCTAGTAATAAAGTCATGATGATAATTACAATTCTTTATCTAACTTTCTTTAACCTTGTTAAAAGCAACAGTAAGAACAAAGAACTTAGTCAACCGACGGTATACGTCACAATAATTTAGCCGATAAGTGGCCACTGTTGACCACAAGACTCTTCTCGCATAGACAAGGTTTGAGCATTAAACACAACGCTTGCTCAATACGGGTTGACGATTTCAAACTGATAAATAAAAAATGATAAGCCTAGGTTTCCTCGCGATGTTTTCCTTCACCGTTAGTCAGTGTTTTAATAATCTTAGAAAGTCACATTTGTCACATTGGTAGGTTTCGTCACCCGCATCCTCATACATTAAAAACGTCTTAAACCTCTGCTCCACCACGACATTCCAACTGTAAACATATTTACACTCAATTAAATAATGACATAGTAGTCTAACATAGTCAAGTAAGTCGTAGTTAATCTTTTTCGCTCTTCCCTCGTTAAACGTCCCAAGTATCAAACATTAAATTTCCAGAGTAATCACAAATTTTATAGCAAACACTACATTTGAAGGCTGTGACAACTAGATACAGTTTAACTCACGACTACGGCTATAATAACCGAAATTTATAACTTCTCCATTAAAATACAATGTACCCAAAATGTACCTACGTTTTAACCGAAATAAGCCAAACAGTACAGACCTACATTGTGAGCACAGCAGGGGTGTAGCTAGCGCCGTATCAGTTATACGGGGCCCCCATATCTGCCGTATCAATTATACGGGGCCCCCAAGTTACGGGGGGCCCCCAAAGTACGTGAGCAAAAAATAAAACCATCCCAATTTTTTATTTCATTTCAGAAATTACAAAAGTCCAAATAATGATGAATAACTTTCTTTTTCGCGTAAAGCATGCGTTCAAAAGTTGGCAGCAACTTTAGGAAAGTAAACGTCATCATAACGTCAGCCTCCAAACATGTGTTCCCTGATTCGATGATCCCCCCCTCCCAATAGAAAAATGGGACCCCAAAACAATTTTCATACAGGGCCCCAAGGCCCAAGGGGCAAAGATACGCTACGCCTCTGGAGCACATGAAACCAAATTATTCATTCATCGCAAAAACTGTGGTAGCACAGGACAAAACAGTAGGACAATACCACAGTACAGCAAGTTTGGAGTAGTACAAGTTAATTGTGTCCAACTAGACGTTCGTCAAACACGGCCTGGTAAAGAAAAAGCCACTTTTGCACGGTCAAAGGCAAACACACCCGCAAATTGTTCAACCGCAACGGCTTTGTTCGAGGTTAGGTTGTGGTACAAGGCGTAGGAGATTGAGGAGTGACATTCATTAATATGTTGACAAGATAGTAAAATAACTAATAATTTTCGTAAGACATACTGAATTAATTATTATGTTATCGAGTTACTCACGTAACTGTTTGAGTTTAAGTACTTGACTAGTTTCAAGCTTTGCTAGAGGCTTATATTTGTAGCAGCGCAACTGTTACCGCGATATGTGTCGCTAAATGCTGCTCATAAATATGAGCCTTGAGTAAGTAAGCCGATAACATAATAATTACATTATTATTTTAATATTTTACAATCCAACTCAAGAAGAAAGATCTTCATTCAACATGACAACAAACAGTGTTTCTAATCTACTAAAATGTAGTGTATAATGTAGTGACGTGTAAAACGCAACCGCATTTAAAAATACACGATGGTATCATGATGGGTATAAAACCTTTTACAGGATAAAATTAAAATAGTTACATTAAATTAATCTTCATTTACCACTTAATCTATTAGAAATCAAGATTGTCCCCTTACAACATAGTCCTTCTAAATTAGTATACCACCAAAAATAGTCATTTTAAAACCGCGATCCGCCTCTACCTTACACCCAAAACGAACCCAGCCGAATTTAAACAGGCGTCGGTGAATTAAACGTTGTAAAGTTGGACAATTTCACAGCACTGACACAACTATTGTGTTTGCCCAACCCTTTGTCGTTAAAAAGGTACATCTTATTTGAAGTGCACTCAAATAGACACGTTTGCAGACATAGGGGCTCACTTTGTTCAGTAATTTGCTAAATAAGTTTGGCGAATGTTTGACTAAGTTAAAGATATTTGGAAGCTATAGTTTGTTCTGTTGTTCGTATGGAATGGTGGTCCCAGATTTTCCTTTTTTGGCAAAGTCCTTTTGCGTTAAAACCTAGAGGTGAATTTTTCACTCTTTGTCAAGGATCCTGTATACCTACTTTCATTCTTCTTCAAACAATGGGTGAAATTCTTTATTTGGACTATGAACTGGGTTCTGGTTATGATGTTGTATACCTATGTGACTAACTAACCTACAATTTGGAAGATAATTTATTGACGATGCAGCAAACCAGAAAGTGGGAGGAATGAAAAAGACTAAATTTGGTTACTTATTCTGCCCAAAATCAACATTGTAGAATATGAAGAACTTCTATTAATATCAGACACCAAAAATGCTCATAAGCTGCCACACACCAACAGAAAATCTTACATTTCTAGCCATATCAATTTCAAGAAAGAATAAACGATTAATAAAACTGAAATACATGTGCAAAAATCCCATTACACGTTAAATTATTTCTAGAAATAGCGCCATATGCTGTAACACCACACCTTCGTACAATTGTAACTTCTATCTATGAAGCTGTCACATAATTCCGAGCTGTAAATATAAGAGAGAATCGCAGTCTAGTTGCCACGCTGCGCACGGAGTGTGTCTTGGCAGTAGTTCGGCTACCTGTCAAGTCATACGCTGCAGATATTTTATAAGCAAATACATTGCTTTTTGATTTGAGGTGTTTTGATTTATACCTATAATACTTGTATTTTCTCATTTTAGCAAATCTTAAAAGTCTTGTCAGAAGTTTGTGATCTCTCTAGATCTTGAATGATTCATTCACTCTTGAGGTTTGTTTTTACCTACCCCTTTCAAATTTTAAGGAACGTCTAAGATAATATAGTATCACCTAAAGGTTTGGCTGCTCACCCAGAGATTTGGCTGGTAGAAAATGCCTACGGCATTAAGCCAACCCTATGTACACATTCATGTGCATGAAGAGTTAAATAAATAAATAAATATAGGTGACACCAAACGACATTTTAATTTTCACCAACCTGTAAGTGACACTTAACTGTACGAGTAGGGGGATTCGTTTTGGAGCACCCTCGCACTAAGTAACTCTTACTTAAAAGCTAGGTGGTCGGTGACATGACCATGATCTCTCTCCATAGTAAGGGTGCTTTTTCACCAAAGATGTGCTATGCTAGTTTGTTGTACATACGATTGGCTATCACCAATCATATTCATTGGTACAAATTTTAGCACTGAGCAAGCTAGCAAGAAACATCGTATACTCGAGCTTCGCATCTTCCTCGCACAGCTACATAGCTTAGTATCAGTGGGGACGGTTACATAGTTTTACAGCTTAGCTATTAAGTCTTCGTATCATAGCTACATAGCACATCTCAGGTGGAAAAGCATCTAAGTAGTCTTTAATTTGCCTTAAGCATTGACTTTAAACAGTAATAAATTAGTTCACGGAAAGACACTACACGATAATAACACTTAATCACTTGGAACTAGAGTACAAAATCCACTAACTGATTTAATAAACACAGTTGTCTAGTCCATTCATCTACTTCTACAACATTGTGTAACGCGTTTAAATACCAATTATTTTAACTTTATAACAACGGACGAGCTTTTAGCATTTCGCTTAGATCGTGAGTTAGTTAGTTAGTTGGTGGTAATCAAATGTAGTAAATGCGAGGTTACAGGATGTAGTCGGTTTTATAGCGATGTTAAAGTGACTACAGATATTATGGTCACTTGGAAGTGCGGGCTTTAATTGTCTTGAAGTTTGTGTGGTTACTGCTTTAGGAGTGCTGCTTAGTTTTGATTGTCATGTCAATTAATGTTATAGGGTTTACCATTTTCTGTTATTCTGCTTAAACATATTAGCTGGTGTGTACTGATGTGTATTATCGTATGCGATATGATCGTGATGTTATTTTGTTTGTTGTTTTGCTACGCGGTATTTAAGGAATAGTCTGTAATCCAGAACTTTAATTTCACCCTTTTTTACATGTCATAATATTATTTAATCTCATAAGGAAAAGCCACGCTTCTGCACGCATGGGCCGGCTCAACCGGAGTGATACCACGGCCTCACAGAAAATCGACGTGAAACAACGATTGCGTTGTATGAGTGAGGTTACCGGAGGCCCAATTACCCTTCTCCATCTTCCCAATCCCCGATTCTCTAACAACCCTTAAATTCTTAACCAAACAGCAATTCACTTATAACGCCTCTGGTGTTTCGGGTATCCATGGGCGGCGGTGATTGTGGATCAGGTGATACGTCTGTTCGTTTACCGGCTTGTGCCATAAAAAAACCTGTATATACAAGTAGGTCAAACGCCTAACCTTCTTCTAAACTCCATCCCCTCATCAATATCAAAACCCTAATCACTCTTAACCTGACGCTATCAACCTCTACACCTCAAACTCAGCATTAACTCTTATAACCACGGAACCAAAACCCTCCAGAAAATATATTCCCCTCAGGTTCGGACCGCAGCAATAAAGCAGTTTATTAGATTATAATAAAACAGCACAAACTATGGTAATTCGGTTAGGTTCATACGGAGGCCTCAAGTTGATTCGAAAGGGTATTAACAATTTGCTATATTTGGCTGCGTGTTGAGATGAATTCTAAAACGGACGCGGTATTTTATTATAAGTACTTAAGTAAATAAACAGGGTGTAACAAAATACCCATATACATCAAGAAGCACTGAAGAATACAGGTTGAATAGAATCTCTACACAAAGTTTCAGCTTAAAATACGATTTAAAAAAATTGGTACCAAATACTTGGTGTCGCATGGTTCTTGATTTTAAATCATCATACAAACGTATCACAACACTACAGGGGTTACTCGCTAATTACGAAACATTTCTTCTGTAAATCTGATCTCCTAGTACCAGTATCTACCTAATTGTAATGTTCGGTTTCTGGAATTTATGTATTGAAAAACTTCATAACTTCGTTCCATGAAAACATGAGTTTAAAAAATCCTACCCGTATCGTTTGTTATGTTATCTAGAAACCGTGCATTTGATATGTATACCCCCTTTTTGTTACACCTTGTATATTATTAAACCGTATTAACTAAATAATAATATTAATAAGTATGACTAAAATATTTACAAACACCCATAATTCACCTTCTTTCTTGTGCGAACTGCTAAGAACTAGAATTCTTTGCCAGAGTCTGTGTTTCTTGATGAGTATAACCTGGGTGTCTTCAAGGCCCAAGTGAGTAGGTTGCTCATAGGCAGACATGCTCCATCGTATTGTCGACTGCATCATCACTTACCACCAGGCGAGATAGGGGCCAAACTCCGACCCATCAAAAACAAAAAAACTTTCTTGAGACATACTAATTAATATGTTATCGACTTACTCACGTAACTTTTTGACGACAATCGCCGCGTCGTGTGTCGCGGAATGCTTCTTATGAATATGAGCCTCTAGCATCGCTTGAAACTAGTCGAGTTCCTCGTCAAACAGTTACGTGAGTAAGCCGATAACATAATAATTAATTATGAATACCTTAAAAAATTAAAAAGAAATAAAAACTAACTTAAAGCTTTGAAAAAATAATCCTCATCAGAGTCGTTAGGTATGGTGCCCAAAAGACTGGCAGCATTGCCACATTGAACGGCAATGCTGAGAGGCGAGATATTAAACAATGTTCTGGAACCAGATTATACATTACTTTATTATTCGTTGAGTAAAAATTCTCTTTGTGTTTATTTTTCTTCTTTTTCTTAACCCTCAAATGGTATTCGAGAATTGTTAGCAGAAAGAAAATGATGACTCATTTTTTTTATTGAAATTATGTTTGTTTTGTCTGTTAGTAAATTCAAGGAAGATAAATGCTTAGAAATAAGATAAATTCTTGATTTGCGTTTATATGTTTTGCTGGTATAAGATCAAGTCAATCTAGTCAAAACTAAAAGATAGTAATTATACCTGTACTGTACGTATAATATCAAACGTAACAAATCAACTGAAAATCACGGTATACTCACGAAAATGTATGGAGAAAAGCTCTACAAGTTTTGAGTCACAAAGGGACATTTCATCATGAGCAGCGTGCGCAGATAATTTTAGTTAATTTAGTGTGTCTCACGCTAGTTATTATAAAAAATATATCAAATGTAACAGTTTGGCGACTTCACATTTAAGGCCTTACTATTGTAAACTTTTATACAAGAGAAATAAAAAAACAAACATCACATATTTTGAATTGAAAATAAGGCATAAAGCATGAACAAGTAGTACCTACACTTAACTTAAAAGGTACATATTCTAGAACTAACGTTGCAATATCTCTTCTTCCTAGGTGAACCACCGATCCGCTCCAGGTACGCGCGTCTCCTAGTCCTCGTGCCACCAGAGCCTCCGAAGATCCTCAAAGGTCCAGTTCTTCAAGCAGTGGAGGATAGAGAAGTCAATCTGGAGTGTATCTCTGTTGGAGGCAAACCTGCAGCTGAGGTACGTAATTATGTAGATTTTTCTACCTGTCTAAGTTAAGCAAAGCATTATTGGGTTTTATTATATTCACCAGAATGAAATGAGAAATAGAAATTATACTGTACTAGCTTCCGTAGGATAAGAAGTATCTTATCACCGAACTCAGCTTCATTTTCATCAAAATCCGTTCAGTAGTTTCAGCGTGATTGACGTACAAACATCCAAACAAACAAACTTTTACATTTATAATATAAGTGATCAAATTGACGAACTAATTAGATTTTTATCCTGTCTCCTTGATAAGGAATAGCAAGGCTCTGCAATTTTTACCAAGCACATTTCTTTTACAGATTACCTGGGTGGATAACGATGGTGGAGTGTTAACACATGGAGTCAATTACACAGTAGTGCCAATGTCTGATAACCGGAGATTCACTGCTCGGTAAGTTTCGCATATACATACATATACATACAGAGTGACGTATTCCTCTCGGGAGGTAATAATACAACTAATTTCCTACAAACTGAGGTGTCTAGTCCAAAAGTGACTAGTTTCTGAGATATTCAACGCGGTTTTTTGACCATAACCAAAAAATGTTGAATATCTCAGTAACTAGCCATTTTCTGGCCAAGAATCTCAGCGCTAATTTTGTTTAAGGCTGTTGAATGTGAACGAGCTCCAAAATGATTGACTTGTATTAAAATTAAATTGATAATAATTTCCAAGACAAATAATTTGGTAGAAATTACATAGGCATTCTCTTTCTTTTTTCTGGAAAAGAGATTCCTAATCTTAGATTTTCTTCAAAAAGAAACTAAAAATAGTTTGCTTTTAACATGTCAGTCAATTATTATAATAAAATCATATAATCAGTAATTTTTTTACCAGGTCTGTACTTCGACTGCGACCAAGAAGACACCACCACAATCAGACTCTCACGTGTCAAGCTCAAAATACCGCAGACCGAGCTTACAGAGCTGTTACTATTAAGCTGCAGGTAAGGTTTAATTTTATAAGATGTCATTAACCGACTTCCTATGTACTATATTTTTGCCTAATACGGCTTTGTCAATGTCATACCATAATTATTTTTACAATTAATGTCATTATTAAAAAACTAGCTTCTTTCACGCGATTTCTAGTGATCGTAGCGTGAGGTTTGAGGGATTTTATAACCTTCCTCAATAAATGGACTATCCAACACAATAAGAATTATCCAATTCGAACTAGTAGTTCCAGAGATAAGCGTGTTCTAACAAACAAACTCTTCAGTAAAAAATCATAGTAATATACGTATAAGATTATTGTTCCCTAATGTAGTCACAATGGTATTTTCCGTTGGTAGGTTTCGACGTCTTAAATTAAGTATTATCTGCGCATATTAAATAAAATCCGCCATTTTAACCTTTCAGAAATAACAAATTTTAACTAAAGTATCCTAATTGCTTTAATTCTATAACATTTTAGCCTTACAAAATCACATATTCCATTAAAATAATAACTTGCGACGTCACAAATGTCTTTGATTCAATTTAATTAAATAATCGTAATCAGCTAATTGATACTAGAAATGTCTTGAATCACAATCATGTTACAATGTCATGGGTAGTTGGAAACAATTATAATAAGGGCTCGAGTACACGACCGACGCCACAATCGAACGAATCGAAATCCACTGCTTTTACCGTCGAGCCACTACGATGCTTGATTTTACTACACAATGCTAGCTTTATTATGAGTTAAGCCTGCCACAACCTCCCAAAACCGCTGCAACTCTTGTTAGCCAGGTTCTATAAAAGATATAATTATGAAAACACCGGAACACTGAAATCTAGCGCGTCCCAGGAATATGAATCAAGTGGTCGCAAGTGCGACTGCCGGAAAAGAGATCTGGAGTTTGATTCCTGGGTCGGGCAAAGAATTCCTGGGCCATTTTCGGTTTTTCGAAAATTTCTTAGTACGGAGACTAGAATTGTGCCCACTATATAGCAATAGGCTCACCTGTGATAGGGATCACATGGGACTTAACATAAATGGTGAAAAGTGGGTGTATATTGTATAGTGGCATTACGTGCCGTAATGGGCACCTCTGCCTACCCCGTCGGGGATAAACGTGACATAACTTTTTTTTTAATCAAACGACATGGATATGGTGACGGCCCGATGTGGTGGTGACGAACGGATACGGTGGTGGCACGGCATCATCTGTACGAGCCCTTATTTCATATACGAATTTATATTTCATAGATTTGATTGTATTAAATTGTGTCTTGGTTATGTAATTTGTGTTCAAGTTGTGTATTGGTTTGACAATCGTCTGCGGTTTGCTATATTTAGAATATTATGTGTTGAGATTGATATTATAATGACGGAGTTAATATAATGGCAGATTGAGGAAAGTTCTAGCCGATGTGTTTAGTGGTGGTATTGTTGTTTCCTTGAAAAGATGACTTTCCCTCCTTAAAAAACGGGAATTAGTACCTATAAAAATTAATAGGACGCCACGCTGCGATTTTACTTTAGCATTCATAATTTTTTGATTTATCATTTTCATTTATATAAAGATTGTGTAAAAGAATATCCATTTCGAAATACTGCTAAATCCATTCGCATACTTAGTATCCCAAAACATATCCAAATTACATTTAGAAACATAAAAAAAACAGAGAGACATCGTAAGCAAATCTCACATTCCTACTTCAATTTACTCTAAGCAAAGTGAACTAGACATTTTTTAGATTTTACTCTCTTCTTAATAAAAAAATATGTAACATGTAGAGAATATTAGATTCCCCGTACCGGTGTTGCGAAAGTAATGAAGAAAATGAGTTATTTTTACTTACACGTGTATTTTTTACTAGCTAGCTCTAGCTGCTCGGCTCCTATTGATTGTGGCGTAGTGTTATACAGACAGATCTTCCTCAATAAATGGACTATCCAAAACAAGAAGAGTTATTCAAATCGGTACCGTGGTTTAGGCGTAAAGAAGAGACAGAGACGAGTGTTTTCGTATTTATATAATTTTTCACTCAATACTCGGGTCCTATTGGTTATAACGTGTTTTAGCCATTGTATATTTATTGGCCACCATTGCCGATAAATGGTACTATCTAACACTAAATATAATTTGGAATTTAAAAACAAAAAGAGTATGGTTATAGGACAACGTATGATAGTAGAAATAAAAATTAGGTAATATCAATGAAACTTTCTCCTAAGTCTGACAAATACTATATTTATAACTGCATCAAAATCACTATAGCCAAACGCGAGATAATCGCTCACAAACACTCATACATACAGGTCAAACTGAGAACCGCCTATTTTTAAGTCAGTTAAATAGATCAATAGCTTAACATAAGGGCAGGAAGAAAAAGACTTGTACACTTCTACAGCAAATGGGATAAAGCTAAAACTGAGAATATCGTGTAATATCACCCGTATTAAAGGCCTGTCAGTAAATTAATAACAATAATTAATGTAATTACTCGTCTTACCTTGACGCGTCATTTAAACGACCTTGTAACCTGTACTATTGTCTTAAGGTACATTTTAATGTAACAGGTGAAAACGATTTAAATTAAAATCTATTCGTATCTATTAATATGTGAAAGCTTTCGTGACTCCGTAATACTTACTGAATATTTTAAAAGATTCGACCATTTCTATTCTTGTTGAATAATAATAGTAAGACGATTTTAGTCGACTCAGTGGTTCGTTGTTCGACTTGAATTGATAGAGTTTTTAAAACTCGGCTTGGCGTGTAATATGTAATCCCACCCAAAACATAAATGTGAAAGGCTGCCAAGTTCGATAATATTGGAATGCTTCGCCTATAAAAGAAGTGAGATCTAAATAAGTACCAAGTTCCATACACAGACCTCAGTTAAAAATGATATAACAAGTTGGCAAGTTTTCATCACTTTGTTATAAACCTACTAAACGCAATGAGTCAAGTATATAACTTGCCAAGTTATATCATTTTTAACTGATATGAACTTGGTACTTATTTAGATCTCACTTCTTTTATAGGCGAAGCATTCCAATATTATCGGGCAGCCTTTCACATTTATGTTTTGGGTGGGATTTCATTTATTTTTGTAAGGTTTATTTTCTTTTTTTCTTATTTTACTTTACTTTGACTAAATACAAACCTTCGTAACGAATTTTAGGTCGGTACGACCATTGGAAGATATAGATATTTTTTTTGTTTTACTTCCTTAGGGGTATGAATTTACACCTTCATTATTTTTAAAACCGACTCACACTTGGCCATTTTCAGATTTTTTCCTTTACTTTGACCTAAAGACCTACCTCCATGCCAAATTTCAAGTCAATACGACCATTGGAAGTGGTCTAGGTTTTTGATGAGTGAGTGAGTCAGTCAGTCAGTGAGTGTATAGTAAAAATAGCGATTTTCTGAGTCAATATCTCAAGACCTACAAAGGTACATTAATGAAATTTTGTATTTTAGATAAGTAAGTAGATCTCGACAGATACTAGAAATTTCATATGCGTAGATAAAATAGATTTTGAGTTATAGGTGGGTCGAACTTGGCCCGAAATGGTTCGTGTAATATAACCCACGGCCGGTGTGTCGGTTTTTTTGCTCGAACTTGGCGGACACACTGCCGTGTGTCTAGATATCAGTTTGTTTTACGTTTGTCAAAATAGAAATCGTTCGGCTATATGATTGGTTGGTTCATTAGAATCGGCCAATCACACGCTTATTTTTTATTTACTCACGAAAACAAATGCTTTCGAAGATAATTATATTGATTTGAAATATCATGTGATGTCACTTTTAAGAACATTTTATACCTAGAAATGACGCATTTGTTCCCACTCCTAAACTTGATACGTTTTATCTAAGTATTGTAATCTTATTATAACAAAATAAAAATAAAAATACGTGTCTAATATTTTTTCATTACCTAACTGATGGACAAAATAGATTTTTAATTTTCATAACCCCTTCATCATTCCTATTAAAAAAATCACTGTCTAAAAAGTCCCTAAAGGGGGAAGTAGAAACTCAGTTCCGTACAATTTTACAAGAAGTCAACAACTTGGAACTCGGCAACAAATAAAACCGCAATAAAACAAAACATTTCCATTCAGTTTCCTGATAAATTATACTTTTTACTTTACACTGTTTCTTCAGTAACATCCCGGCCATGATTTACGGCCAACCAATTTAACAGGTCATTTATTAACTCGAGCTAAATATTAATTCCGGTTGTTTTGCAAGACTAATCTGGTTTAGAAAAGAAAATGGTAACAAAATTGCATATACAGAAACTAATTAACTAATTTTACTTCTAATAAGTGTAAGCTTACTTATTTAGCTTTATGCCAATAATCGACTTATGGGACCTGATAACTTTGGATTATTTCAGCGTCATTTCGTTTTGTTCCAATACTTGATTAAATATTTACAAAAAATAATCACTGACTTATTAATACTTAAACATTTTCCCTATCTTCGAAAGCTAGAAATATTAAACCGAAAAATAAATCATTATCATTACCATCATCGTCTTTGTAAGACGTCTACTGTTGAATGATAAATGATAAATGATATTTATTTTGCAAATCTATACTTAATATTATAAAGCTGAAGAGTTTGTTTGTTTGATTGTTTGAACGCGCTAATCTTTGAAACTACTGGTCCGAATTGAATAATTATTTTTGTGTTGGATAGTGCATTTATCGAGGAAGGTTATAGGCTATATAACATCACGCTATGACCAATAGGAGCCGAGCAGAGCGGGTGAAACCGCGCGGAAGTAGCTAGTAGGTTATAAAATAACACTTTTACACGTCAATCTCTTAAATAACTAGATGAGGCCGGCATTTCCTATCGGACTACTCTGAGAAGAAATGCCGAAACAAACTCAGTGGTCATAGTCTCTTTTAAAGTCCAGACAAAATCAATTAAAGATGTCGGAGAACCGTCCAAGTTTATTCTGTAGTGGTCTTTTGAGGAAAGAACCACAGCAGTTTGAGCGGACCTGTTCAGATGGCAGCACGCATGTGTCAGATAACAATTAGCTCAGCTGACGGCTGTTGCTGAATGATCCGACGAACAATACCAACCAAATGAACAAAGGCTCTTAATCGTCCACGAAGAACGACAAGCCGTCACCTGCATCCACTGGTTCACCGCGACTTTGACGATATCTTCAGGCCAGCTAGTGGGAGATCGGCCCATGTTACGTCTTCTGTGGACATCAGTCGATCACCTATATCTGGGCTTAAAAAAGAAATAACCAAAGACTATTTAAAATCAACGTAAAAATCCACTATAAAACCAAATTCAATTACAAATTCACGATTAAACAAATTCAACTCTAAAGAATAGAATATAAAAATGAAACTAAAACAGACATAAAGGCAGTATGCTAATGATCACTTTGTAACCATAAATGAACGTTTTAGCTTCCACAAAAATGAGATAATTTCATAGGACGATTAAGCCCACATTTCCTTTAAGACTTTATGGTTTAAATTCCCTTGGGCCCCTATCTTGTTCGTATAATTTTGTATTAAAATGTGTAGAAGGAAAAAGAGCGTTTGTACCCATCTTTTTGCGACGCACGCCTTCGAAATGTTTTCCCGTATTACCATAAGATAATAAATTGGTTAAGAAAATACTTCATGTTTACGTGGTTTTTGTTCGTATGGATTTGTTACTTTGTATTTGATTGTGGATGTGTCGTATGTATAAATGATACTCTTAATGTTGTTAAGGATATCTTCTTAAGAATGATGTTACTTATTATACGTTACTTGATCAGTTTTGTAAATTATACTAAAGAAATCCCATGTAATAGAGGGTGATCCTATTGCCATTTACTGGGCATAATTTCAAACCCGTGCTATTGCTGAGAATTTTTGAAACCTGAAACTCGTTGCCCGCACTCACTTACGACCACTCATCCAACGAGGTAGACTTAAGCTTAATATTCACTAGTATAATGAAGTATACAGCATGAATAAAAAAAAGCCAAGCTTAGTTAAAAAAGTTCTAATAATCAAAATAAAAATCGAGATTTTTATTAATTTTAAACCGTAGGCGTATCCATTAATTACTAACCTATCGCCTTTGATACTAAATGTCAATAATAATCTAACTCTACGACTTTTATTAGCTACACCCCAATTACTCGAAAACTTTATCCAAACTTACCGTGGAAACTTCGATTAAATTCGCGTTCAAAAGAAAATAACCGAAATACACAAGTAAAACAAACCTTAATTTGAGTTTGTACACACATAAATTACTTCTTAAGCCAAGCTTCCAATAAACGGAAATAAAGAAATGGGAGAAACGAAATAAGGAAACAGACAGTCGGTAAAAAAAAACCGTTCCACAATTTTTATACATCTTCCTTTTGGAAAATTCGCCGATTCGGCTTACGAGTATAGCCAGTCTCATTTGGCCTATCGAAATTGTCTCGTTCGTTGACACCACGTTAAGTGGGGTAGTTCTAATATTTTTGGACGAGATTTTATACTGGAAAAGTGAAAATAAGGAGGGTTGTGTAAGACTCTAATTTTGTGACGACGCGCTGTTACTGTGTCAGCAAATCTTCTATGTCATGAGCGGAATGATTTTTTTCTTCGCTGGTTTTCCAGGCATTTCGCCAGGTTTTAATGGAACAAATCCTTTTAAATTTGTGACCGGTGTTCGAAGAAATATCATTTTTCCTTGAACTTTTTTTTCTTCTTTTTAGTTTGTTAGGCTTATGGCCCGGTTCAAGTTGTGAGTAGCCTTGCCAAGTTTTCTTGCAATGTCGTAGAGGAATATTGAGGTTTATTTGCAGTCGATATTTTTTATGTTATTATTGTGTTTACGTTTATTAACTGCCAGTTCATACCATCTTGAATGTTGGATATTTTCAAAATTTTAAGCATGGATTATTTTGAAGTTGTGACGGGATATTTACCATGTTTATTAATTTCTATGAGTTTCCGATATTCCGGCATTGTTGCAAGCGCCATTATTACGAATAAACTGAAATATGAAATATTGGAAACTCATAAAAATTTATAAACATGCTAAATTAATATCCCGTTTCAAGTTCTAATGATATTGTTAGTGAGCATGTCAGTTTGAACACTTATATTTTGAAGTTCATTTACAATGTAATTTATAACGCTAAAACATATAGTTTTTTTAGGGATGAAAATCATCCAATCACTTATTCTCAAGAAAAAAAAATCTTGTACAAGTACATGTTTTTTTTTGTTTACTCTTACATTTATTTACGCTTTTGTGAAAAAAGATGTCAAACTTTATCATACATATTTCTAACGTTTTATCACACATAAACTGGGAAACGGGTCGCATCGTATTTATTTGAAACACATAATCCGGAGTTACAAACGGAATAAAACATTACGGGCGTATTTTTCGAGGAATTCTTTGAAATTGTAATAACAAACTTTTGTTATTCTTTCTAAAGCTTTAGATGGGTCAGATGTGTGGTTATAGGATTCTTATTTATTTTTATTATGATAGGTCAACTTTTGCCAGACGTCACAGTCATAATTACAAATACTAGAAATACTTATTCTAGTCTTAACGTGATACGGATACTTAACCAGTGTTATTTCGGAGCTGCGGACTACCTAGCAGGTAGTTTACAGAGGCTCCGGCTCGAAAGACAGGAGCAGAAACGGGGTGATTTTTAGTCAGTAAGTTTGACACTCCCTCTAAGCAAACTGCAACAAGCTTACTCACGTGTTTGACGAAGAACTCAAAATTTTAAGCCATGCTAGAGGTATGTTGCGGAATGCAGCTGTAGCATGTCTTGAAATTATTCAAGTTCCCCGTCAAATAGTTACGTGAGAATGCTGATGATCATAATAATTAATTTAGTATGACTTCTACCAATCAAAACCAAAAAAGGTTTTATTTCGTTATTACACGATCATACATACATAGTTTTACGGTTAATAGCAGCATCTTCTTTTAAGCATATGAATGCCTGTGCCAGAATACACCGCTCTTTTATATCTGTTTAAAATCACACAACTCAACTCAACTCTAGCTTGACTTAAAATCTAACTGCCATACTCAGAGTCATTTAATGAATACGTAAACTATTCCTTAGTAACGATTTTGTTCCGAAAACAATTGCTGAAGACTGGGTGAAGTAACCATTAAATGACTGAGTACGGCGGTAAGACCTCATTTCCAGCCGACAAACGCTTTGTTACACGCAAAATCCATAATTCAAGCAAAGACGATGAACGAGATGTGACATCGCATTCTTTGCACAACATCGAGTGCCTTTCAAAAGGTTTATCGTCACTTCAGAAGGCTTTGTTACTTTAATTCCCAACTGTAAGGCTTCGTCTAGACTGAAAGGTTCATTGGTTACAAAATAAACTATGTGCTGAGCTGGATTAAGGGGCATCTTTACGATTATGTCCTTTGGTACTTGGCTGGATATAGCTTGTTGTAACGTTGTATCGTTTTATTGAATGCATTAAGTTTGTTTTTAGGATTATGTGTGAGAAGAGTTGTCGTTTTATTTGGCGTTTTTGATGGGTGTTTTTTTTTTGTAAGTTATAGGGTCTGAATCTAATTCGTTGGGTCAAATTTGCGATTAAAACATCATAGGATTTTTTTCCTTATAACATGGAATATTTTATTATTATTGAAACAAGGAGATTCTTCCTTTTTTTTGTATAGAAGCACTCCTTTTGATTGTATGTATTATGTGAGGACCATGTTAAATCAAAGGGTCATTGAACTATTGAAATAAATGATTTGACTTTGACTTTTCCAGAGTCGTTTTGGAATTTTCAATTGTGATGTTTTCAGAGGCTGACAAAGCAAAAGCTCAACTTCGGCATCGTATCTGAGACTTTAAAACTAAGATACAATATCAACGTTGACTTAAGAAAGATACTTTTAGAAGTTTCAGTTATTTTACTACTTCTTGCTTAATAAAGTATGTGTTCAGTAGTATCACATCACTCTAATTTTATAAATGTGAAAGTGTCAATCACACTGAAACTACTGACAGAATTTCGATGAAATTTGGTATACAGACTTAGGGTAATAGGATACTTTTTATCCCACGGGAATGCGGGCGAAGCCGCTGGCAGAAGCGAAGCTAGTTAAATAAATAAATACTGTCATTGACTGAAAACATTTATTTTATGATATAAAAGTTCAAACAAATTAATATTCTCTAAGCTGAGATTGAGAGGATTCTTACCTCTCAAATGGAAGCAACCACCCACGGTAATAATTATTATTTTTGCTAATATCTCATTTATTTGAATAGTGTCTGTCTCTGCCTACGCTCTGCCGGTAAATTGGCGTAAAGTTCAAGAAATTATAAAACGTGGGAGGACAGGGAGGTACTACACATGGTACACCCACTTTAGTTGGCTTTGTTAGTTGAAAATAACAATTTTATTGACAGAAGAAGACAGTATTAATTTTATTATAATTGTAATTTTAGTATAGTTTATAATACTTTGACATTAATTAAAATGTGTATACTATATACATATTATATATATTCTTCTATATTATTTAAAAGTCATTGCTCCAAATTAGTATTATGTCCTTTGGTATCGTGAGGTTAATTTACAAACTTATATTTAACACTATATCACTACATACCTAGTATAAAACAAAGTCACTTTCTCTGTCCCGATGTCCCTTTGTATGCTTAAATCTTTAAAACTGCGCAACGGATTTTGACGCGGTTTTTTCAATAGATAGAGTGATTCAAGAGGAAGGTTTATATGTATACTACAAGCATAATATATCACCAATTCACTATTGCATCCATGCAAAGCTGGGCGGATCGCTAGTCATATTATAAATGTGAAATTTGGATGTTTGTCCGCCAATTACGCTGAAACTACTGAACGGATTTTAATGAAATTTGGTATACAGACAGGGTATGAGCTGACTTGGGTGATAGGATACTTTTATCCCACGGGAATGCGCGCTTAATACATGTATAACTAGGCGTGCGATCAGCGAGTTATCAACGAGTGGGCCACCCGCCGTCCACCCGTGGTCAACGCAGCGAGCAAGGCGATCGTCAGTAGATGTAAAGTGCGCGTATCCTTAGAATTTCACATAAAAAATGCTAACTGCTCAAGGCGATGCGGTGCTGGTCGTGTGCCAGGTGTCTCTAATGAGCGATTACCTTCATCCTATAAAAAGCCACAGGAACACATTAATTCACTATTCTCTGCTTACACATGATGGTATGAAAAGTTTTGTTATTATAGTAGTACTAGCGACCCGCCCCAGCTTCGCATGGGTGCAATGGTCATATATTATACATTTTTTTTTTCAGCCATTTTCGTCCCACTGCAGGGTAAAGGCCTCCCTACCCTCCTTCCACTCCATATATTATACATGTACCTATTTAAAGATATTTTTTTTTTAATAAAAACGTTGCCCCACACTAGGATTTTCTCCTGTGTCGTGGGTGCGTTTACAAACATACAAGTTCACATATACATGAAACCCATACCTGAAACAACAATTTGAGGATCACACAAAGAGTTGTTCCGTGCGGGAATCGAACCCGCTACCCGTTGCGCGGCAGCCAGTTGCCCAGCCACCGCACCAACCGTGCAGTCAAATGATATTTAATTTTCGCAAGTTGGTTATAAGATAACACTTTTACACGTCAATCTTAGAAATAACTAGATGAAGCCGGCTAGTATTATACGTATAAACCTACCTCTCGAATCACTCTACATATCTATTAAAAAAACCGCATGAAAATCCGTTGCATAGTTTTAGAGATTTAAGCATACAAAGCGACATAGGGACAGAGAAAGCTTATTCATTTTATTTTATGTAGTTGATACCTTTATGTTATTCGCTTGTAATAGTTAAATAAGTACTTATTAGCAAAATACCAGCAGTTTGAATATAACAGAGCTCATTTAATGGAAGCTAATTAATGTAATTAGAATTGATTGTGTTTCAAACAAAATTGATTCACGTGATGTTTACGTGTAAACTAAACTGCCCCAATATTATTTTGATGCTAGAATAATGGAATGCCTATTTAATCTGATAGTTATAAGTGAAACTTTCCAATATCTGTGCTCTGATTCCTGGGTTGGTTAAAGTATTATTGAGCTTTAAGATATTAGTTATTATAAAACCGGTATACTAGCAGACAGATCACCTAATGGTAAGGCCGCCTATGGCCACCCGAAACACCAGAGGCGTTACAAGTGCGTAGCCGGCTTTTTGGGGATTAGGAATATAAGGGTTGTGGGGGTATAAGGGATTGGTAAGGGGTGTAATTGGGCCACCAGCAACCTCACTCACAAAACAAAACACATTTTAAGCGTTGTTTCACGTCGGTTTTCTGTGAGACCGTGGTATCACTCCAGTCACTCTAGTCGAGCTCTCCTAGACTGAAAGTCTCAATAACTGCATGGAGTACAAAATTGTGCTCATTAGTCATTTTTTGTTTACTATCGATAATAGATTGTTGGATAAATTGGACTCTTCGCCCTACATAAAACATAATAATGTCAAAAACACTACCAAAGTTAGGAATCAAAAGCTTTAATCGCCTGCACTTGATACCAGCTATTCAAAAATTATGGTCTAATTTCCTCTATAATATGACTAAGGCAATCAAAGCAATTTCAGCTTTAAGTGCACTATCTACCATCGATTCCAATGGCTCAATTCCATTTCAAATTAGAACCATCTTTTCAATTTACTTGCAGAACCTTTCCAAATTATATATGGTGCCTGCCATACCAGTTTGGCTAGCTTCCAATATCATACGCCTTTAAAATGCTCTGCCATACCCAGTCTTAAACAATCAGCTGTAAAATATTAGTGCTAGTATCTGCAAGGGTTAATAAAGTTATAATTTAAAGTAATTTACTACTTCGTTGGTTTAGGGTTGCAAGTACGACTGTTGGACTTATAATTTTTGATTATATGTCTGAAATTGCCAACCCGCATTGATGCGGGGCACAACAAGCGTGGTGATTTATGGCCAAACCTTCTCCGTGCGAGAAGAGACCTTTGGTTAGCTGTGGCCACTTATAAGATGTTGATGTATACACAATAGAGGTTGATCCGAATACGTTTAATTGACAGTTCAGTTTGTCACCTAAAACGATTTTCCCCCCTGAAAAAAAAAACCCTCACTACAAGTTTGCTTTACGTTTCAAGTAATCGAAACAAGAACGCGTTTGGCGCTCTAGTTGATTTATTCAAGCCGGCAAATATCATTACAATCAGTCTCATCTCTACTACAGTAGTATTGGTTATAGCAGACGTACAAATACAGGTAATATTTCTGGTAATTTTCACAACAAAAATAAAATAAAAGATATCTCCGTTCCTACAAAATTCCTCTTACTTTACGCGATCCATGTACAACGAACCCAAACACAACTATCGAAGTTCCCACTAGACGTTCCATTTTTATTTTCTTTGCTTCCATGTGTTTTGCTCCACCTTAGAACTACAAGAAAACAGTTTCTGATTTGGACACAACGAAAAATGGTTCGCCTTTACCTTTTTATTTTTAAAACAGTCTTTTTTAAAGATTCCAGTGAAAAATTGTTGAGGATTTTTAGGTCGACTCGATTTGTTACGGTTGGTTCTTGTGGCAAGCCGGTATTGTTTCGTTTCTTCAAAATTGACGGTGTTTTTTGAAATATTTTTCTCATTTACTGCTTCGTATTTAGTACTTTTACTTGGTACACGTTTAACAACAATTTTACTTGTAAACTATATTGTTACATTAATTCTGTGGAGTGGTTGCAAGAGCGATTGCCGGCATGTGGTTTCGGATTCGATACCCGGGTCGGGCAAAGTATTACTGGGCTTTTTTCGGTTTTTCAAAAATATCTCAGGAGTAGCACCGAGTCTGGAATTGTACCCAGTATATGGCAGTAGGCTCACCCCCTATTACATGTGAAAAGTGGGTGTACAATGTATAGCGGCATTATATGTCATAATGTGCACCTCTGCCTACCCCTCCGGGGATAAAAAGGTGTGACGTTGTGTGTTGTGTATTCTAGCATTGATATTTAACAAAGCAAGTTTATTTTATTTTAGTTACACACATAGTACTATTGTAAACTATTAAATTTTAGTAAAACCACTAAATACGATTTCGTGGTGTCGACGTTCTGAAAATGTTTCACGTGTATTAAGGTCGTTGTCAAGATGTAGAATAATTTTTATAGAACTGTCTTCAAGAAAAGTTATATGTCTGGTTTCCATAACAACATAATTCTTAGACGGTATAAAATTAAAAGATTTTTCGACAAAAATCTAATACTTTTTTCTTTTTGTTTCAGGTACAATACGCGCCCAAAGTTCGAATGTTCGTGAAGTCTGGAATATTGAAAGGAAACATTCAAGAGGGAGATACAGTTGTAATTGGTTAGTTTCCAACTTAACTTTGATCCCTAGAGAAGTGGCAATTGCTCTAAATCGATTCTATTTCGATACCGTATGGAGGAACCTCTTATGACTCAATTTAACCTACATATTTATTTTCATCTTGACCGACAAAATACGAAAAATATTAATAATAATTTCGGGTTTTTTAAAATATTTAGTTGTATCATGCTTCTGTGGTTGAGTACTACTTGTAGTTTCATTTAAGTCATATGAGTGATCTCCTTATACAACACGTGATATTTTTTAAACTTTTGGTAATCTTACAATACATAATATGTGTATATTTTATTAGTGTACGAAATAATGAAAGCATTTGTCTAGGCCTCAACACAAAAATCAACTAACTTCTGACCATCAATTTCGTTACTTTTTTAATCAACCCATAAAAGTTCATTGCCATTCGTAGGCATACCCCAAGGGTCGATTTTGGGTCCCCTATTAATTTTATTGAATACTTACGCATAAAGACTGCGTAGGTGAATAAAAATTTTGGTAACATTTCATCAAGGTTATAGAAAATTAATTAATTCTTTTCATAAACATCCTTTTGAGTTGGATTTTTTGAATGTGATCTTATCTTTAATGTCTTACAAAATCAAGCCTTTTAAGTGTTTCTTGCGACTCAACTAATTAAAAATATATATATATTTATAGATAATGTGGTATATTTATCGGTATCGGTACACTAATTACTGATTACATTCAACTTAATTTTAAGGGCTTCTGTTGTGATAGAAGGAAAATGTATTAACAACCGCTACACAGAAAGGGAGGTATCGTTTTTTTTTGCTCACCAAATATGGCACAAATGTTGGACGAGGTTGTTTATTTGTCCAATCACAGCAGCTGTCAAATATTGAACGTCCAATGGTGTGACACTAGCTAATTAACTATTGGACGAAGAACAAGAGGTTTGCACTAGCGACATCTAGTAGGGTCCTTTCAAATCAAATGATCAAGTGTGGTGACTAGTGGCTAAAGCTCCTTGTGCGGAAGAGGCCTTTGGTCAGCACCGGCTTCTTATAGACTGTTGATAAAGAACCTTTTCATTAAATAACCCTTATTGTTTCACAGGTTGCCAAGCCAGTGCAAATCCCAACAATCTCACGTACAAATGGTACGTCAACAATGAACATATCGCTGGTGACGTCAGTAATGAATTGGTAAGTACACTACAGTTCTGGTCTAGAACTGACCATTTACCAATCATGTAATGAGAACATTAGCTAGAATTAAAGTGATGTGACAAAGTGAGAGAATAATTTAGATGTGTTTGTGGCGACGCATGACAAGTGACAGATGACAGAAGTCGCACATAGACGATTGACGAACAAATCAACGGATGATGTCTTAAATCCTATCTCGCATATATGAAGATTACATGCGAATAAGCATAGAAAATCCCAATGAAAAACAGTTGGGCAGAAAGACCGCTAGGCACGATCACATCGCCTGGTCCTCCTCTTCTTAGGGATCTTTACTCTCTATAACGTGAATATGCGCCATTTTGTTTCTAAGCACCTTTGGAATGGTTTATGTTGTTTGTATGTTGTACCAACTTCAAGTTCATTTCTATAAGTAGATAGAAGAGTAAGGTATACATCAGAAGTAAAGTGAAGTGAAGAAATCAGTGTTGTTAAATACAATGATGATAAAAAGTACGGTAATAAGGAACTGACTGAAGTTGCTTTCTGCAGTCATTATAAGAATTTGAATGTTGTCTAGTTTTCCATCCCTATTATATTCTGTTTACAAAATATCACGTAGTTATATTGTTTAGACTAACATTATTAAAACAAACACAGCCTAATTAGGTTGAAAATAGTGAAATTCAAGGCAAGTCTTGTAATATTTTGTGACTTTCTGTGGAGTATTAAAATAATAGGTACATATGTAGATATGTACTTGCCTGTGTTGTGGAGTAGCTACTGCTGCAACTGCATCTTCTGAGCAGGAAAATCTAGCTTTTGTTCTTGAATACTGAGGAAGCTATGCCGTTTTCACGATTTCAAAACTAGAGTCTAAATTTGATGCGCTGGTTTTCATGGTAAATCACCTTAATTTTCCCTTTTCCATCGCCGAACCGCAAGACAATCGGCGAAGCGCCACCTCTTAATGGTAGATATTTCACTCACCTGCAAGAAGCGCTTTGCTTCAAGCGATCATCGAGTGAATAGATTGCTTATGGGCAGACGTGCCCCACTGTGCGCCGCATCATCATTTACTATCAGGCGATAGGGGCCAAACGTCGACACATCAAATTGTATAAAAAAGAAAATCACCCCTTATTACATGAAACTCAAAACAACTAGAAGCGACACGTAGTAGGTACTTCATGACATTTATTTCTAGAAGTGTCAACGAACAAAAGTCACAAAGCGACGTTATGAAAAGGTTTGTAATACTAGCTTTTCAGTAACAGAGCTCCTCATTCAGTAGAATTTAATTTATCTAGGTCATTGCTTTAGTAAAACTGGGTCGTGCTTGAATTCCTTCGAAGACCAAACCATTCGAGAATTCGCGCGAGTCATTTAACTAATATCGATTTTAAATAGCGGGTTTTTTAATCAGGCAAATGGTGTTCGTAGGTGAGGCTTGTAACGGGTGTCAATGCCGCTGCATCCACGTGTCAATTGCTTTTGTTGACACTGCTATAGGGTAAACAATTAAGGTAATTTATTTTATGGAAATGGAAAACGGGTCATGGTGTTTAGTGCGAGGAGGTTAATGCGTCTGCTTTGTAAGAGAGACCTATGGAAATATTACTTTTCTAATGTAGTTTGTGTTTTGATTTAGACACGACTGAAGTACGACAAAGAAAAGCGTCGGACTTACTACAAAATTCGTTAGACTACCTTGAGGGAGCTTGCTAATCAATGCTCATTTTTTCCCTAGTGAAAAGAATTCTTTACCTAGTACCTGTTTACACAAGATTGCCCTTGACCTCCCTTGTGATTTCAACACGTATACATAACGACAGAAAGCCTGTTTTTTACTCAGAAACCTTCGTACAAATCCCAAGGGAATATCGCTCTAGATATCTTCAAAGACACGTCAAAATAAATTCAGATTCCAACGAAATACAGAACATAACATCAACTTAAAAATTCTTCTTGTAAACATACAAATGGAAATTTTGTTACGCGAACGAGTAGAGTAATCTGAGAGTACCATATTCCAATTTTCGGAGGCTCCATTAAAAATCCAAAGTAACATAGCCCTGTGTCTTACATCACCTCAAGTGTCTTTTCCCCATTAATTCTGTACACTATATTAAATTTTACCAAGCTTATTTACATGGTTCCCGAGCGTCGGAAAATATAAGAGGGAATTTTCAAATTTCTTCTTGGCGCACCATGTACCTGCAATATGCATTTTACATCAGATGTTTCATACTTGGGGAGTGTGTTTGGAGTGTTTTTTGGCTTATTAAATATTTTATTTACAAGTGTAACTGCTCTTTCTACGGGGATGTTGGGAGGTGTGTTATAATTGGCTTTGCAAGCAACGTTGTGTGCTTTAACGAGTTTTGTAGTTACCTTGAAGGCGTACTCATTTTTAGCTAGTTAGTCTTATTGTTGTAGTTTTGTCTAGTTATGTTGTTAGCCCCATTCTCATAGTTAGGGAGTTTACTAAATGTTTCTGGTAGTGTTATTTTTTTAGTGCTATTGTCAGTATCGATGTTCTGTACTGGTCTTTGTACCTACCCGTACCTGCAAGTTTGGGGGCTTGAGTTTTTTTTTAAAGAATCTTTTCCCATACTAGGATTTTCTGCTGTGTCGTGGGTGCGTTTACAAACATACAAGTTCACATACACATGACACCCAGACCAGAAACAAGTGTGGATCACATAAAGAGTTGATCCGTGCGGTAATCGAACCAGCTACACGTTGCGCGGTAGCCGGTTACCGAGATACCGCACCAACCGATTTTCGCATTAAATTGTATACTACGGATTAGATATTTACTGATAATTATGCATGTGAAGTTAAATGATATACAATCCAAAAGTATTGAAAACGTGTTTAAAAAATTAAACACGATAGCAACATACGGTATTATATATATCTGAAAATCTCACTAATATAACTCCAAAAAGGTATAAAATTGCATCCCAATAAATCTACCCTTTTACAACATTTTTCTACAACCTCATTAAGGATTTCACAGTAAATTTAACTCGTACCTTTGTTACAGATACTATCAAATATATCAAGGAGATTCAACGAAGCGACGATCAAGTGCGAAGTTCACAACCAAGTTGGAAAAAGTGCTGACACGAAAACCCTGGAAGTGGCCTGTAAGTGCTAACTCAAGAATTATAATACCTCGTCACTTAGGCTCCGGTTCGACGAACTCACGATTCTTCGGATCGTCGCGAACACTTGTCGCATCCAGTGTTTTATATTCATGTAAAATCGTTGCGGTATTTTTTCCTGGTTGAGGTTTCAAAGTTTTTGTTTGTTTTTTTTTTGGGTTTGAATAGTTTTATATTTGTGTTTGAAGTACAATATATGGATTTATGAATACTTAATTGTGTTATCTCTATATGTACATAATGGTGCAATGGTCCTTTTTATGTAATAAGCCGGTAAACGAACAGACGGACGAACACCAGAGGCATTACAAGTGCGTTGGCCGGCCTTTTGGGGGTTAGAAATTTAAGGGTTTTGGGGAATCAGGGATTGGGAAGGGGGATAATTGGGCTTTAACCTCACTTACACAACGAAACCCAACGTAAGCGTTCACATCGGATTACTGTGGTGCCGCGGTATTACTCCGATCGAGCCTATCCATTCGTACCGAAATATGGCTCTCCCATACTTTATAGCTTGAATTGCACTCTGTTTATACGGACTAACTTAAACCATAAACTTTGATTAATCATTCAATACGTTGAAATATCAAATAAACTAATAATTTTCCTCTTCAAAAAAACCTTATCCTCTATTGGACTTAGAAATCAATAAACCGGTTTTAGTTAAAACCCAAACTTTTCAGAAACGCGATTATATTGAATGCTATTCCATGCCAATCAAAATCAAAACCAATATTTCGAAAAGAGTCCACAAAAAACTGCATCGATTGGTTATACGACAATCTATGAATTCTGGTCAAAGTCAAACTCAATATTAAAAAAAAACCAGACCAAATCCATTGTTGGAGTCTATTGTTCCTTTCAAAAATTGTTTGATGACAATGAAATTTGGCGTTCAGAAAGCTGAATATGGCTGTTTTTTAGGGTTTCGTACCCAAAATGTGAAAGCGGGACTGTAAGGGCTATATTTCTCTGGGACACCATGGCGGTGCAACCACCACAGTCACCGCTACCAACCAAATGTATGCAGCTCTATAGACAGATACGACTGGTTGCGCAACCAATCTAGCGGCGCGATCAGTTTGGACAGTAGTCCAGAGTTATTTGCGCTGTATGGTATCTGGTGTCTTGTGTTATAAATCAACTGCTAGTCAACTTCATTCACTTTAAAAATCAACAGCCTATAAGTGGCCACTCTTGACCAAAGGCCTATTCTCACGGAGAAGATTTGAACATTAATCACCAGGTTGACTCAAAGCGGGTTGGCGATTTCAAACTTTATATTATTATAATTAGATCTTAACGGGGGGCGGTCATCTCATCTCAGTTGACTTTAAAGCCATTTTTTGCTCGGATAAATAAAATTAAATGAAATATTGGTACGGATCCCTTCGTTCGCGAGTCCGACTGACACTTGTCCGTATTTTTACTTCCTCCCTTTTCCCAAAGGATGTAGAATGAAATATGATTTCTCTTTGTTGTCTAATCACGTATTAAACATTCGAATGTTTTACTCCGAATCCGTGTTTATTTGTTTTTGTGTTTGTTTGTTTGTTTGTTTCCATGTTTTGTGTGTTTTGGAAAGGAGAGGAGCTTGTCTTTGTTTTGGGATAGGGTTGTTTGGAAGATACTTTTGTTTGTGTACTTAATGATGGGGGTTTTTTGGTTCGTCATTATCCGGGTGGCCTAGTTCATATGAGTAAGTGTGAATGTCATGCATTTTTTAAGGAAAATTGAGAGAGATCCAAATCAAAATCGGTTCAGCTGGAGTGAGATATTCGCTTACATACAGGTCAAAGTGAGAACCTCCTTTTTGAAGTTGGTTAAAGAGATTCGTCCCTGTCTTTTCGGCGTGAAAGATGAAAAATGACATAAGTGCCAAAATGTGTACCTCTGCCTTCTTCAGAGACAAAAGGCTTGACGATATGTAAGAATAATCATTTAAGTAAACTTTATACTCAATTTTTTTTTATCCTCTAACAAAACAAGAACAAAATCTGCAATATTTACCCCAATTAAATTAAAATTACACTCAAATAGATGCTTAATAAAATCTAAAACAAAATGAGAAGCTTATACCTATATTACACGAATACAGTCTGTCAATACAAAGTGGTCGAATAAAACGGTTTTACTCAACTTTGAAGAGTACTTAACACAATACAGAATTATAGTCATTTACCCACAATTATATGAATTCAGGGGTATTTCTTGATGTCGGATGAAGTGCCCTTTATTGTGAAATAATTGGTCTATTATTTAATTTGCATTCTATGGACGTATTGTTCGTTCGTTGAAGAGCTTGTACGAAACAAATGAATGAGGTTTATGAGCGAGGTCAGTTTGAAGCTCGTGATTTATATTATGTATGTTAAGTGTTATTTGTGCTGTTTAGCTTGAGTAGGTACTGAGGTTGTTAAAGTTGTAGAACTTCTTGGTTTGATTGCGTTGAAGAAATATGAATGGAGTACTATGGATAGGATCTGATAGAATGTGATTAAGACCCATTATGTTCACATAATCAGCATTTTTTTTTGAGGGAGAGGAATCATCCAATATCTTCTTCCGCCTTGAGCGAGGCGAGAGTGTGTCACACCCTTACTGACTTAAAACACTCTCTCGCCTAGGAACGGGGTCTAGGAACGGCGTGCCGTTCCTACTCCTTTCCGAGCCAGAAAGCCCCGGTAAACTCGCTAGGTAGTCTGTAGCTTTGAATACATCATCAGCAACTGGTATTCTTTAAAGGCAACTTCACGCTTGGTAGTCAACTTGAAGATAGCAGTTAGATAATAAATTTTGCGGATGCTGCTGCAGTATTAAGATTTTCACGGGGAACTTAAATCCAACTCAACTTTTTTTTGAGAGGGGAGAAAATCGTCCTTATGCCTCTCCTACCTTGAGCGAGGCGAGAGACGGTGTCAGACTCTTACTGACTAAATTTCACCCTGTTCTTAAACTTGTTTTTCGAGCCGGAGCCTCGCTAAACCCGCTAGGTAGTCCGCAGCTTCGAAACTCCAGATAATTAAGACTAAATTAAGAATAAATTACTATTACGATGATATTAAGACCTAATTACTAAGACTACCCAATTAAAAATGCAAAGTTAAATAAGGAACTCATTCAAATGTTCATAATTAAACCTATATTCATTATTTATATTTGAGACCAGTATAACAATGAAAATAATACTGCAAAGGAGCTCATAAAAATAAATACAACAACAATCTACGAAAGAATTTTCCTCTATTTGAAAAAACATTTCTACAGTTTTATTGCGTTGCACCAGGATATGCTTTTAATAAAGAATTATATGTAAAGGGTAATGCTCGAAGAGATATTTTTACTCCAGGTAGAGAATGGACTAATAAAGTTTTAACATTTTCATACTCCGTTGCAGTGTTGTAGCAAGGAGTAGGGAGTACATGGAGGAATAACATTGATATACAATTTTATTATAACTTTCGTGAGACATACTATGTTATCGGCTGACTCACGTAACTGTTTGACGAGGAACTAGTAGTTCGACTAGTTTCAAGCCATGCTAGAAGCTTATATTCATGAGCAACATTCCGTGACAAATGACGCAGCGATTGTCTCGCTGCTATTCTCTAATCTCTGAATGTAAATAACATAAAAATGAGCCTCTAGCATGGCTTGAAACTAGTCGAGTTCCTCATCAAACAGTTACCTGAGTAAGCTGATAACATGGTAATGAATATACAATTGTGTTTAAAGTTAAATTATATTGTTAACTAGCTGATAGCAGTTTGGCTTGCGTGGATTACGGACTTTGTGATTAATACAAGTAGTCTATGTTACTCCTTAGTACATCAACTACCTGCCAATAAAACTCACGTCAAAATCGGTTCAGCCATTTCTGAGATTAGTTAGAACAATTAGACAGACAAAAATTGTAAAAGGTACATATTAGTTTGGTGTATGTGTCGTATGTATATATATTTATCCCACGGGAATGCGGGTGAAACCGCTGGCAGAAGCTTGTCTATCATATTCCATTCAACTCTCTCTGATTTTAGCTTACCTAGGTTTAGCAAGTGTAAATATTATACATCTCCATTCTTTCATCTTTATAGTAGGAAGCGTGTGTTATATTACGGTATGTCAGTCGGCCATCAAAGTGCATTCTGGAACATTCTACTCTTTGTTCCTTCTTTATTGGTTACGCTAGAATATTCAGAACGCTTTCAAGATTGCAGAGTATGGTTTTGATACTACTCTTATTCTTCTTCTTGGTGTTGAAAGAGTTGAGTAGCAGTGGTTGTTGTTTGACAAACACCAAGCAGTGGTTCTTGCTAGTATTTGCCTAAAACTTTATTTTTTAAAGTAACTAAAAAGAAAAGAAAAAAAAAATAAGACGAGTAATATATGTAAAGCATTCTTCTACGTTTAAAAAATACTATGCTGAAAACTGCATCAAAATCGATTCTGCCAAACGTGAGACAAACGCACTCAAACATACAAACATGCATACATTTTTTTAAGGGCTTATTCCGGATTTTTCCGGGGTGTCTTTCAGTGGCATGCCATTAGAGAGGCTGATGTTATATGACGATGATGATGACGCAGGTAGACGTATTCCATGCATCATTCCTTACTCTTAGGTTAGATAAACCAAACACTGACTTAAAACAAATATATTACGCGACCATTGTACAACAAAAGATGAAGATTAGATGATAGTCAGGCTTGGGAGTGAGCCGCTATAATGTCCACACAGGTCATGTTGACATGTTTGTAACACAAGTTACATTTTTATACAATTTGACATGATTTTCTTAACATATTATTTTTAAAATTGTTAGTTTTAGGACCGTGTGAGAGTTTGCTTAGTCATTTCACTTTTAGTTAATTATATTATGACAGTGTGAGCATTTACGAGACCTACCCAAATGTTCTTTTGGTTGATATTGTTCGTCGGATCATTCAGCAACAGCCGTTAGCTGAGCTGATTGTAAACTGACACATGCGTACTGCCATCTGAATAGGTCCGCTCATACTGTTGTGGTTCTTTCCTCTAAAGATCACTACAGAACCAACTTGCACGGTTCTCTCACATTATCCTCTATTTCATTGTCTGGACTTTAAAAGAGACTATGACCTCTGAGTTTGTTTCGGCATTTCTTCTCAGAGTAGTCGGATAGGAAATGCCGGCCTCATCTAGCTATTTGAAATATTGACGTGTAAAAGTGTTATTTTATGACCTATTTACAGAAATAAATATCATTTATCAAAAAAAAAAGTAAGATCTGGTAGTCTACATAATTAAACAACGTGATTCTATAAAATGTTATACAATAATTACGTGTAATGATTAAACATAGTTCAGCGTGAGTTTAAATTTTACAACAAAATACGTGTATATTTTAAGAAAATCAGGTTAATGTTAAGCTGGCGTTTATTTTAAACCCCGATTAACGTTTAAATTAGCAGTATAATATTATTTCATACTAGAAGGTTAAAATATATAGTTCATTTTACTCATTATTTTTTACTTGAAGCCTTGTTTTAACTAAGTTGATAAAGCTAATCGAAAAAAAAAAACGTGTCTCAAGCCCAAATACTGAAACGGTCTATCTCACAAAGAATTTGTAGGGACAGAACTATATTTGAGAGTGTCTTAAAATTGAACAACGTTACTTCAAAAAGGAATGGACCGAGACATATACTATACTTTTCATAGACTCTTTTCAGAACTAAAATTACAGATACATTATTATCACGATCTGAAGTGATGTTATTTATTTATTTTCTTAAAAAGACGTTGCCCCACACCCTGGGATTTTATTCTCTATCCTGGGCGAATTTACAAACATACAAATTCACATACACATCACACCCAGGCCTGAAACAACAATTCGTGGATCACATAAAAGAGTTGCTCCGTGCGGGCAATCCACTGCGCCAATGCAGTCATTTATTTATTTGTAAAACGTAAAACTTAAAAAAGATTTTATTCAGATACAATAAAAAAAATATTTGTTACAGACGGACCAACTATCAAAGTGAAACCTCAAAACGTGGAGGGTGAGACTGGATCTGCAGCCACCATGTCCTGCATCGTTGATGGTCATCCACCTCCGAAGATCCAATGGCTGAGATACGAGAACGAGAGATTTATTGTAAGTTCTAGCTTCTGCCAGTGGCTTCACCTACATTCCCGTGGGATAAAAAGTATTATTTGTGTTATTTCAGATACAAATTTTCACATTTATAATAACATATTTGTAAGATAGTAAGATTACAAACACTGGGAAACAAAAATACTTGAAAATAGCTACTGATAGATATTACTAGCTCACATAGCCGATACAGGAAAAAGTAATTTTGTCACTCGTGATGATAGTGAGTGAGTATTCTGCGTTGCTGTCAATTTAAAATTTTATAAACTAGCTTCTGCTAAAGCGCCTGCGTTTCCATGGATTAAAAATATCTTATAGCCCAAGTCAGCTTCTACCCTGTCTAATACCAAAATTCATCAAAATCCGTTGAGTAGTTTCAACGTGATTGACGGGCAAACATCCAAACAAACAAATTTTCCCATTTAGGTATAGTGTGATTAGTATAATTATATAACCTATGTTTTGTTATGACAGAGAGTGGGAAAATCTCCAAACCTGACGATCACAGTGACGCCACATTCAGCTGGCCAGTACTGGTGTAAAGCAAGCATAGAAAACCGCCAAGATGTGCAAGCTCCTGTCATGGTGTATATCAAAGGTAAAAAGTTATTTCTAACAATTAGAGATACAATTTCATGGATTTACCTCTATTATCTTCTCAGATGAAGATTAGAGTGATGACGATAGTATTGTGAACCTGATGGAAAAAGAGTAAGCTAAGGAGTTTCTTGCTCGCTCTTCTACATAGGAATCTACACTTTTGAAATGAGTAATGGCTTCACTAGAGGACTGACCGACAGACTGACACGTTTAATTTATTCTTTGTTTTACGTTCGAAAGTGCCTTCAATAAATGATTTTGACTTTGATTTTGACATGTTCGTATAGTATGAAGCCTTCGATATTTTCTACTGTTACGTTTTTTAATACCACAATACCGAAGAAAGCGCTAGTCTGAACTGTAAACTTCTTCTGTCTGATTACATTGTTAATTCCATTTTTTACTGTCACTTCAAAATTATAATCTAAACATCTTCTGTTTAGTTTTATGACCAGCAACATAGTAGAAAACATTCCACAAATCTACATATTATATAATATTTATCGCAAAAAATACACATCCAATTTCGAACTAAAAACTAGCATACAACTTCTAAAATATACAAAAGCCTTATAAGATGTAGATTCCAAACTCTGGCGAGGCAAGTCGACCCATACGAACGGAGCAAGTGCTGCGTCGTTTCTGAGGTCATTTCAATTTGAACATCTTTGCGAACTAGCCAAGTTAGCAGTTCGTAACTTGGCAAGACCAAAACTTTACGCCCATATAGGCAACTCAGTTTTGCAACCAACTTTTGTTTTATGCAAATTCTATAGTGCGTTGAAAGGTCTTAGCGTTTAAATTACTGTTGACTTTGTGTCAGACTGTGGTATATTATTATTGGTATTGGAATTTAATGATTGTTATTACCATGAGAAGATAAATTGAGTGGATAGAAATTTCAACTGATGTAATTGTGTGCATTTCTGGTACCTAATACCTACTAATGTGTTTTATTGTATAAGTCGGTAAACGAGCAGAGGGATCTTTTGATGGTAAGCAATCGCCGCCGCCCATGGACATCCGAAACACCAAAAGCGTTATACATATGTGTGTTATTGGCATTTTGGGGTTTAGAAATTGAAGGGTTATTGGAAAATCGGGGCTTGAAAAGATTGGGAAGGGTGGTAATTGGGTCTCTGGTAACCTCACTCACACAACGAAACACAACGCAAGCGTTGTTTCACGTCGGTTTTATCACTCCGATCGAGCCGGCCCATTCGTGCCTACGCATGGCTCTCCCACACTTAAACACACTAATGCTTAAATAGCTTCAAGCGATCCCTGTTTTTGCACAGGTATACTCACATGTACGTGTATAACATTTGCCATTTTAAAAAAAGGTCATTGCAAACCCAATTTCGTCACACCCGACCAAAAATATTTCGGCACTTCCAAAGCGTTAAGGAAAAATGTCGAAAAATTTTATGGGTTCCTTTAATGTCGTTGTTTTTATAGGACCTCCGAAGATAATGTCAAATCAAACACAATATGGAGTCGAAGGGGACAGTGTGAGAATAGAATGTGTCTCGTTCGCCGTCCCCAAGCCCGACTATATTGTGTGGACTTTTGAGGGCACCGAAATCAACTCTTATGAAAACCAGGTAAGGTTTCTTTTTGAATGTTATAGAGCTGGTAATGTGTGGACATATTGCTTATTTTGCTTTTAAATGTATTGTTTCAAGAGTGTTATTGTATGAATACTTTACACATGTTTGCAATTTGTATTGAGAGTGAAGGATAGCATTTCGTAACATCGTATTTCTCTCATAAACCCTTTGAAGGCTCGTCATCCTGTCATGTCCTCTCCTGTCATCTTGCTATTTGAAGGTTAATTTCAGTTATTTTAAGTTAACTTTTTCTTTTTTTAAAACGAACTGACCTATCGCCAGATGGTAAGCAATCGCCGCCGCCCATGGACACTTAAAACACCAGAGGCGTTAATAGTGCGTTTCTGGCCCTTTCGGGGTTAAAAATTTAAGGTTTGTTGGGGAATCAGGGATTGCGAAAGGGAATTGGGCCTCTGGTAACCTCACTCATACAACGAAACACAACGCAAGCGTAGTTTCACGTCGGTTTTCGGTGAGGCCGTGGTATCACTCCGGTCGAGCAGGCCCATTCGTGATGACGCATGGCTCTCCCACACTTAAAACTTTCTTGGATGAATTTGGGCAAAGCCAAAAAAGTCTTAAGCTCACTAACCCCATATCCTAACATTATGTAATGGTCTTAATTTACATCTAGTTTTACATAACACTTTAACAACCCACCCCATCCGCATCTTTCAACTCAAGCTCTCAACAATAAAAGAGCCATAAACTTGCATTTAAGTGCACATTTCGCAAAATGCCGAGAAAACAAGCAAAGAATCCATTTCTTATTTAAATAGGCGACTTCCGAAGAGAAGTTAGACAAAGATTTTTCAAAAACGAAAACTAAGAAAAAATGCACTTTCAAACTGTGAAGATAAAAACAATTCTTTAGTTTTACCACTAAAATGTATTCGGAAAACAGAACTTTTATAAAAAAAGTCTGTCTTCAAGATACAAAATGAATATGTTTCTTCCGTTATCGTAACACGACTTTAAACTTTTTTAGTTTTTTCAAAGTTTTCCTGTTCTTTATGTAGTTTTTTTATTGTTCTATGTTGTAGTAGTATGTAGTATAATTTTGTCTGTAACGCTTTACATACATACATACATACAATTATCGCCCTTTTAGTGTTTGCTGATTTTATAAAACCCTCGCTATTTCCTATGGGGGGATTTTCCCCCAGGATCATAGGATTTAATGACTTCTTCCGCCTTGAGTGAGGCGAACGGGAGTATCAGACTTTTACTGATTAAAAACCACCCTGTTCCAACTCCTACTTTTTGAGCCGGAGCCCCAGTAACTCGCTAGGCAGTCCGCAGTTGCGGATTGGAAAATCCTCTAATGGATTTGTTCTCATGGAAAACACAGAATTTGACGCCTTATATGTTGGACACACACATAACAGTGGACTTCTTTTGGCTGATGATGATGATGATGATAGTGTTGTTCTATCAGTCACAAGGAACGCAATACTATGTACATATATGTTGATTAATTCTTTTCTTTCAGGAATACGCATTTTTGGAAGAAAGTCTAACGGATAGGTTGACGAAATCAACCCTTATTATACGAAGAAGTGAATTGAAACATTTTGGACCCTACAACTGTACTGTGGTCAATATTTATGGCATGGACAGCATTGAGATCAACTTGGTACCAGCCAGTGAGTATTAAGGAGTTCTATCTTTACTTTGTTACAATATTTTGTTATCCAATGTCAACAGTTTATAGGAGACTTCAACGATTGTCATAATTTTATTATTTGATAACTAAATGTAAAACATATATTCATTTGTTAGGTAAATATGGGTACTCTAGAAATATACTGTTTCATCAATAGTCACATAGCTTCTGCCAGCAGCTTCGCTCGCATTCTTGCGGGATAAAAAGTATTCTATCACCTAAGTCACCTCATACCCTGTTTGTATACTAAATCTCATCAAAATCCGTTCTGTAATTTCAACTTGATTGATGGACAAACGTCCATACGAACAAACTTTCACATTTATGGTGTGAAAGTGTGATAGTAGTCCTGTTGTGTCTACGATTTGGGATTTCTTACTTAGATTTTTTTTTTACTTTGTATGTTAATTTACGATCTTGCAAAACGGTAAGTTTGATTTAAATTAAACAAAGAAGTATTATGAAACTTAAGTATGCTAATACATATTTTAATGAATAATCTTTGTTTCATAGCAGAAACGCGTTAATTTTTACTCCAGAAAATATTACTAGGAATTATTTCTAGAGGAGATTATTAAAATTTCACGATGCAGTCTGGTTTAAAGACATTTTAAAATTTCCTGCAAAGAACATTTTTCTGTTTTAATGTTGTAAAATATTCTCTTTAGAAATTTTAACTTGGGTTTTTAGAGCTCGATTATACACACTTAAGTGTAATGGTTGAAAGAGACAGAGATGAGGACGACATCTTGGATCCGATTTGCAATATTATTAAGCTTTTTTTTCAAAGATCTTCATATTTAAATTTTTTATGGTATAAGCCGGTAAATGAACAGATGGATCACCTGATAGTAAGCAATTGCCGTCGCCCATGAACACCCGAAATACCAGAGGCGTTAAAAGTGCGTTGCCTGTGTTCGGAATTTAAGGGTTGTTGAGGAATTGGGGATTGGGAATGGGGGGCCTCTAATTGGCCCTCCCATAACCTTACTCACACAACGAATGCAAGCGTTGTTTCACGTCGGTTTTCTGTGAGGCCGTGGTATCACTCCGGTCGACCTGGCCCATTCCTACCGAAGCTTGGCTCTCCTACACTTATAGATATAAAATAATTACAATTGCAGCCAGTGACCGTAGATGTGATTCTCATTTTTGTTAATTATGAATTAAAATCTTTGCTTGTATTGCCAATATTGCCTGTACTACATCCACCTTTAAAAATTACATCAAAGACCAAGTGCCAAAATAATTCTTTTTTTTTCAGAAACATTCCCAATGATCTTCATAATAGCTGGAGGATCAGCCTTCATAGTCTTCGTGTTGATAATCATGCTGATCATAATGCTATGCCACAAAAAGACAAAGAAGACTGATGTCAAGAAACCAGATATAACAGATCTGGGGAAGACTTGCGTCGACCAGTTCAAAGATTGTGATAGAAGTTCCAATATCAGCGATCTGAAGTTGGAATTGAGGCAGGTCGAAGGAAGCTGTGATTTGGTGAGTATAATGTTGTACTTTATTCGAGAAATATACTGTATTTGTTTGGACTAAAAATCACGGTCTACTCATGTAAACTAATGGAGATAAGCTCTATTAGTTTCAATCAGTAAACGTGCAGAATTGCAGATATATCACCTGATGGTAAGTGATCGATGGACACTTAAAACACTAGAAGGGTTACAAGTGCGTTGCCAGCCTTTTGGGGGTCAGGAATTTAAGGGTTGTTGGGGAATCGGCGATTGGAAAGGTGGGAATTGGGCCTCCGGTAACCTCACTCACTATTTGTTATATTTAAATTACGAGTCAAACCATTTCACAAACTCTGTCTCTAGTATTACTAACTAGTGAAATTTTGATTTCATCCAAAACAGGACAACTCAAACGGGGGTTCCGAAACCGATCTCCATCCAACTCTTCACCTCAAGTCCAACCTGGGTCTACCTCTTGCTGGTCCAGTGCCAGTTCCAGACTCAGGGTACGACAACGAGCTGATGAAGCAATACCAAAGATACAGTGGGGACTTCAACCAGCCTATCAACAATTTGAATTTCAAGGTAAGTTATGATAATGTGAAACACAAAAAGATGAATAGTAATTTATTCAATCATAATGATCAAACCAGTACATCTATCCAGGAATAAAACCTTGGATAGATTTTCTAGTTTCCAAATTTCTGATCATAGCTTGAATTAAGCGATTGCATCCAAAATTTATATGGCGTGGCGGACAAATCAATTTTTTTATGGTATAAGCCGGTAAACGAACGGTCCGATCACCTGATGGTAAGCAATCGCCGCCGACCAAGGATACCCGAAACAGAGGGAATAGAGGCGTTACAAGATTTGTTTTGGAATCGGAGATTGATATTTCACTCACACGTCGAAATACAACGTAAGCGTTGTTTAGCGTCGGTTTTCCGTAAGGCCGTGGTATCACTCCAGTCAAGCCGGCCCATTCGTGCTGAAGCATGGCTCTTCATGAATCTAAAAGCATATACCTAAAGAGCAGCAAAATACTGTTTACTATACCTACTTTATTTAGCCAAATCTGGTTAAAACTTGGTACCGACCTCAATGTGTTTGGAAGGCCAGCAGTAAGAAGTAGATTTATTGTTAGAATGTACCGGAGCAAGGTGTGTGGAATTAGAAATTAAATATTTAGACTGCAAACTCTTGGGATGAAGATCGTGTTGGATGGATTTTTAAATTTCATTTTATGCTTGAAGTTTGTTTCGGTATGGTTGATGCAGTTTGTAGGTTGAGGAGAAGTTTCCAGATTTAATTCTTGAGTTGATTACTTTGTGTATCTGTCTTTGAAGAAATGTTGAGTGATGGAATTTGGTTTGGCAAACATGCAGTTTATGTAATTACGGACACTATCACCATACTTATTTTATCAGACAATTAGCTTATGCCAGCGGCATCACCCGTAGGATAAGATGTATCGTATCACCGAAGTCAGCTCATACTCTGTATACCAAATTTCATTAAAAACGTTCAGTAGTTTCACCGTGATTGACGGATAAACATCCAAACAAACATACTTTCACATTTATCATATATTATTAGTGTGATGTGATTTATTGAAAACATACCAATTCTCAACAACCGAATAATACTTAATGCCTGAAACAAGCTCACGTCAGCTTTAGCGCTCGTGCACACGATGCCGTCTCCGCGCCGTCGCCGCGCCGACGCCGCACCGTTACACTGTATATACGAGTCGCGCGAAGCCCGCCACCGCGCCGCCGACGCGCGCTCGCTTTCCCCTCCCGCGCAAAAATCATGTCATTTGTTTTTAATATAATTCTGAAAACACACTTTACTGTGAAATTTATTAGACCAAGCTAATAAGCTTTAAATAAGCTTTCCAAGTAAAAACGCAACCTACAGTTTCTCGTGAAAGTGTTATTTTATACATGGATAGAATTTCAGTTAGTAAAGCATAACAATAGCGATTTATGAGAAAATAATTCGAGAAGCCTAGAAGACATCAAGCTGAACATATCCAGTATAAACTGACCCTCTAATATGCGAAAAGATAAAACAAAGCGAGGTCATGATAAACTAGTTGTGTATAGTTTTATCGGTAGTCGAGTATGCACTAGTACATACATGATGTCAAATTCTTCCAGATATTTCGTTCTCATTTTTCACTTTGTCTGTACGTATCGTATCGTTACGCTTTTTATCCCCGAAGGGGTAGGCAGAGGTGCATATTACGGCAAATAATGCCGCTATACAATGTACATCCACTTTTCACCATTTGTGTTATAAGTCCCATGTAATAGGGGGTAAGCCTGTTGCCATATACGGGGTACAATTCCAGGCTCTGAGTTACTACTAAGAAATTTTTGAAAAACCGAAAAAAGCCCAGTAATACTTTGCCCGACCCTAACATCGAACCCGAGACCTCTTGCCCAGCAGTCGCACTTGCATCCAGTTGACCGAGGAGGCAGTCTATACGAGACTTTATATTTTATTTTATAACGAACTCGCTCACAACTCTGCAAGGATAAAAAGGTTCAAAGGTACCTTGTTTTAGCTTACTGAAATCTAATAATAACTTTCGTTTTTGTAATTTAAGAAGTAAATTAAAAATTATGAACGACGATGGGAAATGTTTGCAAGTCAAAGAGTACTTTTGTAGCGTTGATTTAAGATACAAATTGTATTTTTTCTTATGCTTGCTGCTTTTTTTTCTTGGGCATCAAGTCAGATTCTGATGGGTTCGTTGATTTTATTTTTTATTATATGTAATAAAAAGTTAAATGAAATTAAGTGATAGTCAAAATCGTTTCCGAATTTAGGTTTTGTATTTGAAATTGTTTAAGCTAGTATTACTCAGACTATACAATAACAGTCCTTTTTTGATGGTTTGAACGGGTGAACGAGCAGACGGATAACCTGATAATAAGCGATCGCCGCCGACACCCGAAACACCAGAGGCGTTAAAAGTGCCTTGCCGGTCTTTTGTGGGATAGGAATTTAAGAGTTGTTGAAGAATTGGGGACTGGGATAGGGGTGATTGGGCCTCCAGTAAGTTCCCTAAATATATAACTAAACACAAAGCAAACGTGATGTCAGTGACGTTTTCGGAACCGTTGTCGGTTTGCTGTGAGGCCGTGGTATCACTCCAGTCGAGCCAGCCCATTCGTGAGAATCCTGGCTCTCTCACACTTAAATGTCACGTAATTCATCCAAAAACACTGAATCCAGTTTTAATCTCCAATTTTTGTCGACAGCATCACGGCCAAAGCAACGGCTATGTGCCATACGTGGACTACTCCCGAGACTACGCCCCACCAGTACCATCAGATTCCCTATCAGGGTCTCTCTCAAGAAGCACTGATGGGTCTACATACCCTAGTCACTGTGGTTCCTTACACCGGCAGCAGAGCTGTGGCCGACTTGGAGGCATCGTTGGACCTGATGGTAAGTTGATGAAATGGACTCTATGTATTTTATTTTAAGATCTAATTTCGAGAATGACAAAACCTATTGTTCACGTCACACACACGCTTAATAAATAACAAACATTATTAAACAAGCTAAAAACGCAGTGAATATTGTTGTAACAAATATTTATGTATCGTATTTCTTCTATACATTATTTAAGCAGATGTCCGACAAAAAATAGTACTAAGGAAGTCTCCGTTTCTTTTCTCTGTTCTCTGTTCAAAGTTTAAGCTAATAAGCACTACCTGTTCCTATCTTTGTTGATGTCTGTTGATTAAGTGAAAGAGGTATGTAAGATTCTTAGCAATCCGGAGCTGCGGACTACCTAGCGGGTTTACCGGGGCTCCGGCTCGAAAAGCAGGAGAAGGAACGGGGTGGTTTTTAGTCAGTAAGAGTCTGACACTCCCTCTCGCCTCGCCCAAGGCGAGAAAAGTCATTGGATGATATTCCCCCTTCAAAAAAAAAAAAAAAAAGATTCTTAGCAATCGGCGTTCCATTGTCTGCCTGTATGTACTTTCTGTGTAATATAATTATGTTATACATGGTTTAATTATATGTAGGTCATATTTACTTCCAGTTATGTATATAAAGCGTTTAGTTTAAAGGTTACAATAATAACTAATGGAAGTTGAACAGTTTGTTTGTCTGCCTAAAGGTGCTATTTTCGGAAGAACAAGTTTCTTGTTAGATTGTAGTTTGATTCGAAAATCTTACATTACATAAATGGTGCTGGATATCAAATAATTATATTTTAACAACCTTCATTTTTAACTGACTTCAAAAAAAAAGAGGTTATCGCGCACGTAATTATGTAAGTATGTTTCTGCGCAATTATGTCGCGTTTGGATGAACTGATTTTAGTGCGGGTTTCATCTTACTAATTTTAGACTTAGGAGGTTTTAGGGATATTGACTTAAAAAAATAGAGGCGGTAAAGAAAAATTAAAGCAGTTTAATCAAATCATCTTTTATGGTTTTTCATTGTCAATCAAGATTTTCATAATAATAAATAAATAATCATGCTTATTTAATAATATACTATACTTATTATAAACCATTAATTTCTTAAGTATCAATCAACGGGCATAGCTTTCAAGTTCTTGTTCAGGTTTTCGACGAAAACTGCAAAAACTGCGTCAAGGGCTGGGTTGCGAACGACCTCTTCCATTTTTTTCCAATTCGCATTGAAATATTTGAAAAGAGCTTCAGCTGAAAACAGAAAACATCTTATAAGTTATGTGGTTTCAATATGGCCAACATTATAAAGGTCTAAAAAAGTTACAATTTATTTACTTTATTTTTTACGGGGTTTTATATTTCAAATTCTCTTTGTTCTCTCATCAAGGGGTTTAAAATTGGGACTGATGTATATAGTAAATGATATGCCAGATGGGATCAAATTTGTACCTTTTACAAGTCAATTATAACTATTACTATAAAATTGTGTCCCGGCGGTATAAAACGCTCGCTTCTCCTGCGTGAGAATTCAAAACCAAAATGACTATTTTCGAGTTACATGTACTTTCCAAGATTATTTAGACACCACTGAAGGTGAAGGAAAACATTATGAGGCAATCTGAACTTTAAAATTGCCAACCGGCATTGAGCAAACATGGTGTTTGATACTCCAACCTTTTCCTTGCGAGAAGAGATCTTTGGTTTAAAGTATGAGGTCAGCGGTGGCCACTTATAGGCTCTTGATGGTTATAAAAATGGCAATTTTCATTATCATTAAGTATCTTATCAGCCACATGACATTCACTGCTATTGGGAGCATTGGGAAACACCTATTGGTATTTCCAGATTATTGGTGGTACATTAAGACATGACTTTCCTAATTAGTAGATAATTTAATAACTTACATTTTTCTGCATCCCCATCTGCCAAATTTGCTAACCCAAAGACTATGGAGCCTTTAGATTCCTTCTTTACTTCGAAATCTTTGATGTGTATGTAAGGTTTATTATTTTCATCATTTTTTTCTTCATAATTACAAATCACTGTGTATAAATAACCATCTGAAACAAATAATCAGTTATCAATTGCTATGACTACTCTATTGGTTGAGTGGTCACTGCATAACTGTCGAGTATGGGTTCTTGAATTCGATACGTGGATTGGGGAATGCGTCAGTGGTGTTATTTCGCATTTTGGGAATTTGGTTAGGGCGAATTGTTGCCAGTTTAGTTTTTCTTATTACAAGAGACTCTTAACATAACTGAGGAAATGTGAGTGTTAGATTGTGTAACATTTACGCACTTTATCGAGAATTAAAAGACATGGCGTTTTTTATGGGATAAGTTGGTAAACGGGCAGACAGAGCAACTGATACTAAGCAATCGGCACTGCATATGGATACCCAAAACATTAAGGTTTTACAAGTGTATTGCCGACCTTTTGGGTGTTAGGAATTTGTGGATTTTTAGGGGATTCAGGGTTTGGGGTGATTGGTCAGAATTGAGACACGGTAACCTCACGAAACATTTGCGCATAAATTCGCGTTTCTGTGAGTCCGTGGTATCACTCCGGTCGAGCCGACCCATTGTGCCAAAGCATTATGACTCTTCCTCAGTTAAATCTCACGCTTATTGTGTAGGTACTATACAAAACTTACCAACAGTAATCTTCATTTTGCCGTTCCCATTGACCATTTGATCCAACAAGCTTCCCTTCGCTTCGTAATGTCCAGTTATAATAATCTTAGGACATACCAAGTCGAACTGGAACTTTGATTTGTCTTTTTCAACTCTGTAAAATAATTAATTAATACAAATTGTTGTATTATGAACGTTGGTTCACACACAAATGCCTAGTAAAAAGTATGTAGTTAGGTTTAGTTCCTGGGTTGGAAATAATGAAATTAGGCGTTTTGGAAATGAGCTCTTTAACAATACTGATCTTGGAACGATACCTGATGGAAACAGGAATAAGCTTTTCCTTATTTTTGGAATAGTGTAGGAGTGAATAGAGTTATTGTAATACTAGCTTCAGCCAGTGGGTTTGCCCGCATTCCCATGGTATAAAAAGTATCCTATCACTCAAGTCCCAGTTTGTCCAATTCATAGTTTCCGCCAGTGCTAAGCTATGTGTACCAATGAATATGATTGGTGGAAGGCAAACGCATCCATCGCACCGTAGCATAGCACATCTCTGGTAGGCAATCAAATTATTATATTCACTTACTTCATATTACTAATGGCGCAGTCTTTAAGTCCCATATAATTCATATCATTAGCTTGGTAGGAGAAATTAGGCAGATTGGCCTTTACTACGTCCACATGTATAACGTCAGAAGATTTCACTGCATCCTCAACGGCTTTTTGAAATGGTGCATCTCCACCTGGAATAGAAAGAGAAAATTATTAATTTATAATTAATTTTCAAACCGTATTCGTGTGTGGAGGTAATCGATTTTCCCAGTTTTTGGAAAATTATTGCGAAATTGGCGTCTACAGCTTTTAAATTATACACGAAATCGAGTAGTAAACTATGGATTGAAGACCATAATTTTGAGTAAATTTATAATTGAAATATGTAAAATTTATCAACTAAAAAGATGAAACATAATATTCGAGTGCCGTCACGATTTACCACATTTTTTAGGGTATCGTGAGGTAGCAACTCCTCTAAGTCCTAAACTTAACTCCATTTTATCTAAGTATGGTAACTTTATAATTATGACAAATAAAATATACTTGTCTAATTTTTTTTTTACTATCTAACTGACTGTCTAATATGTTTTTTAATTCTCATACCCTGTCTGTCTACTAACCCTATCATAGAAAGTAACCTCGACACTGCTATATATCACTTCAAAAATCATAAGAACAAACTAATAACAAATATTTAAGAAAACGTAACTAACTGCCTGAAAAATACTCACATAGAACAGAGCTAACACAACACAAAGAAACAACAAAACACAGTGCAGTGAACATCTTGATGGACAAACGTATGAATAATGTAATATTATCCTGCAGTCGAATTTATACTATGAAATTACGTCAAATGTAAATTAATTTTAATATTTTTAATAAAACAATAACGAATAAAGTTGTATGAAATTAATAAAAAATAGAGAAGAAAAAGTGTAAACGAGTAACTTGATAGAACTAGCTATAATATACATATTATAGTAAGGATTTTTTGAGGGGTAAAATTATCCAATGACCGCCTTCCCCGCCTTGGCCGAGGCGAAAGGGAGTGTTAGACCTTTACTGTCTAAAGACCACTCCGTCTCTACTCTTCGAGTCGGAGCCCCGGTAACCCGCTTTTTTTTTTTGAGTGAGGAAAATTATCCAATGACTTCTCCCGCCTTGGGCGAGGCAAGAGAGAGTGTCAGACTCATACTGACTAAAAACCACCCCGTTCCTTCTCCTGCTTTTCGAGCCGGAGCTCTGGTAAACCCGCTAGGTAATCTGCATCTCCGGGTATTATATTATTATATAAGGGATAGAAAAGCATCTTTTTAATACAAACTTTTGAGTAACTACACACAGCTATCAAATATACATATATTTCTGTGACGTCAAAGACATTATATACTTAATTAAATTTAAATTAATTCTAACATTAAGCTTTTTACAACTACTAACAGATATAAATGTTTATCTGAAATAAAGTATTTGGATATTTACGAAATATAACTAGATTTTTTAATATATTGAAAATATTATTATTATTGTAGTATATAGCTCCTGTGTGTGGTAGCTAGCCATATTATTATACATAGCTCGATAATCATGGTCTAAAATATAATTATCAGTATACACAACAGTTCTCGTCCAATCTAATTAGTTTCATTCCAGGAAATTCTAACCTAAGTTCTTATCTGGTCTATAGAATTCAGTAAGAATAAAATACATTGACTGGGTAGATACCCATTCTCACTTCTGGAATAGAAACTGTTCATCCAACTCCTTTTACTAACCAAGGAACGAAGAAATCATTTAAGAAACTTTAATCTCAACTTAAATCTGATGATCATATTTGCATACGTTTTTAATGTTATTTATATTACGAAGATATTACGTAATAATGTTACCTACGTATGACTCTATACACAAAGGATTAATAAACTAAAATAAAAACTTAATACATTAATATTGTAGGTTTTTTACTAAACACTGGTAAAGTCACGAAGGTAATATAATATACAAAGAGACAATGTCATAACTGGATTTCCCTTTAAAATAATGCGTGAGGGCGCGTTCACATATAACGTCCGTTTTACAGGTCCGTTTAAACGTGTGTGTTATTAGCGTATGTAGTTGTATGAGCCAGTACACATGTTAAGAAAAGAAATACTTGGGCTGTATAATAGGTACTGGTATATTTATACAACGGATTATAAAAATATATGAGAAAAATATGAGGAAGAGAAAACAAAAGAATAATTTTTATGCGCGCATGCGCGCGATGCGTACATGTGATGCTAGTACAGCTGCTCGGGCGAAAGTGGCGAGTCGCGATCTTCCCTTTGATGCCGTCACTTTTTCCGTCGCCAGCCAGCAAACAAAAAGTATTTAAACGTAAGGTTTTATGTTCGTTCAGACGTTTCCGAACAACACACATAATACAGTATTCCGTATCCAGTAAAAAATACCGATTCGACAAAATAACAGCAATCAGTTTTACGGGTCCGTTAAAACGTATGTGTTATTAGCGTATGTAGTTGTATGAGCCAGTACACACATAATACAGTATAGCGGATCCAGTATACTGATCGGTTTATCGGATCGAACTGCGCCAGGCTTGGCACGGGGTGTAACGGATCCTGTAAAAATAGACGTTCTATGTGAACTCGCCCTGCATCACCTCCAGTAGCAACGGATCCGTTAAAAAGGATCCTCTAAATGCTGTGTGAATACTATCTCCAGTAGCGACGGATTCGTTAAAACGGATCCTGTTAAAACGGACGTTATATGTGAACGCGCCCTGACACTTCACGCGGGAGCGCGTGACGTTACAAACCACAACTCTCTCTATTTTCCATCTAGCGGTCTCATATGAGACCGCTAGAAAAACTATATATACTATCATACTACAAAAACGTTGCCACTAGTCCACATTTTAATGTATCATTTTCTGGTCGTTTATAACCTCATTTCTACGAGGCTCGTTGGTCGAATGGTCGCAAGTGCAACTGCCGAACAAGGGGTCTCGGGTTCGATTCCCGGGTCGGGCAAAGTATTACTGGGCTTTTTTCGGATTTTCGAAAATTTCTCGGTAGTAACACGGAGTCTGGAATTGTGTCCAGGATATGGGTGATAGTGATAAGGTTCGCCCCCTATTACATGGGACTTATAACACAAATGGTGAAAAGTGGGTGTACATTGTATAGCGGCATTACATGCCGTAATGTGCACCTCTGCCTACCCCTTTGGGGATAAAAAGGCGTGACGTTGTGTGTGTGTGCTCTGCGAGCAATATGGCCAAAGTATCACACGATCCTTTGCAAGCAGACTGTGGATAGAAGCCTAGATTTGTCGATTTTTACCTCCTTTAAAATAGTTACGTTTGTCAATCCTATTTCACGTATTGCTTTTTACAAGATAGTCAAGACTACCTATAGATTACATCAGGAAATCCCTAAAAATATTTAATAAACGGACAGACCAACATTCTTACCCATTTCTAAATGTCTGTTTGAAGAATAGAAACAATGTCTACAAAAACTAAATAATTTTAATAAAACAATACATACTGATTAATTGCTGAGAAAATAATAACTAATTTAAAAACAAAATACTCGATGACAATGACGTCTAAATAAGTGTATATTATGTATGTTGATAAAATTATTTATAATTTAAAATTCTATGTATTTTATAATAGAGTACTAATTGGGATAAACAATTGTTAAATGTAATTTTATTATAACTTTCGTGAGACATACTACATTAATTACTATGTTATCGGCTTACTCAGGTAACTGCTTGATTCAACTACTAGTTTCAAGCCATGCTAAAGGCTCATATTCGGAGATAGAGTAGCAGCGCGATAATCGCCGCGTCGTCTGTCGCGGAATGCTGCTCATGAATATGAGCCTCTAGCATGGCTTGAAACTAGTCGAGATCCTCGTCAAACAGGTACGTGAGTAAGACAATAACATATATTATGTCACATTTATTAACAATTTTAAATGTTAATCCCATTTTTTCGGTAGAAGTCATAGGATGATTATACCTTTTAAACAAAAAATCCTACAGCTCTAACAACAAATACTAACCAGGCATTTCTTTCACAGTGATTCCAATGTCTGGTCCAGGAGTTGTTCTGACAGGAGAAGACGTAAGATATGCTGCTACTTACGGGAATCCATATCTGAGAGGTGGTGCTCCTGTGGGTAAGTGGATTTTAAACTCTATTCTCTTTTGAATAAAATTAGTTTTATATAATTATGTGTCAAGTGGATTTGGTTTTATTCGCGTTTAAAAAAGATCGATATCTAAAAAGTAAAAATAACTATTATTTATTAATCACACGTATTTTACCCTTAGTATGAGTTTGCTTTACGTGTAACCCGGCGTTCTGTTTGGTTGGTTTATTCGGTCCGGCCAATCGGAGCGCCGAACATACGCGCTCTCGTTTCGATTACTTTTAACGTAAAGCAAATTCGTACTACGGAGACAGATAATTTACCCGCCCACTGATAGTTTAGAAAAGATTTAAACAAAATTATTTATTAAAACCGTTATAATATCTTTTTAAAGTCTGCGATCGATTAAGATCGGGCCAAAAGTATCTGTGACAACAATGTATAAGTAATTCTAACTTCTTTTTCCAGAGTTCAAAATTGACTGCCTTTGTAAACTTTCTTTCATGTTATCTATACTCAGTACCTCTACCATGAGTTGGAAGCAATAGTATTTGTCGATAATAGCTAGCAACGACGTACATTTTTACTAAACTTTTTGCGACTATCGATAAATAATATTGCTTCCAACTGTTAGAGATACAGTTGTTCTTTCCAAGCTAATGAGAACGTTTGTCCGCAGCATACGTTCAACAAATGAGCACCAACCCGGTTGGGAAGCCCGCACCCCCTCCCTACTACACCGTCAGGAATGCCAGTCATCCACCAGGTAATTTATATGGTAATTATTGCTTTTTTTATTCTTTTATTTTTAAGATGTGGTTGATCTACTTGTTGGTAAGTTTTATAAAACTTTAATGAATAGTTGGCAACTGTCCAATGCTGAACTATGATTTAGATTTCAGCCATGATCGTCCCTCTGCAGGGCTGAGACCTCCCTGCCCTCCTTCTATGAATTTCCTTCAAATAAAAGGGGTTTTCCCAATGTCGTCACTTGATAAGCGGGTTGGATACAGCATTTTAAAAAGTTCAGTGACTCACTGCAGTCTCACATCCACACTCTCATCACATGTCGTTATGCGTGTAAAGTTTTAGCAAATAATTAGATATTTTAATATCATTGTCTTTTGTTTAGTCACCCACGAAAGGGAAACAGCGAGTAAAGTTCCCTAAGAAAAGGAGGATCCTCCGACCAGGCGAGGTGATCAGCCTGGCGGGCTTTCTGCCCAACAGTTGTTCGTTGGGATTTTCTATCCGTGTTAATTCGCATGTAAACTTAATATGTGCGATGCAGGATACTTGTGACGTCATCCATTGATTTGCTCGTCGATAGTCTATGTGCGACTTCTGTCATCTGTCACTTGTCAATGTGTCGCCACACAAACATTAACAGATTCCAGTTTTAAAATATTTTTATTTTATTTTTGTTATTCATGTTTATTTTAGTTTTAAGTTATAGTAAGCTGTATATTTTTTCCTGTAATTAAGTAACTGAATCTAAATAAAGATACATCACATTGTTAAATAAAATAGTTACTTAGAAACACCAACTACATCGTTTTGTTTCTTCAACAGTGCCATCAGTAACTTCGCCTTCATCATCATCGTCTTCGAGGCCCGTCACCAGTCCGATGGCGTCATCGTCATCAACCAACAGTGGTGCACAGCCTCAAGTAAGTTCTGCTTCTTTGTTTTAAAATCTTTCTTTGTTTTATGTCACAAATGTCTTAAATGTCGCTATTGATTTTTTATTTGATATACTTCGTTGATTGAGTTATTTAGGCTTTATGTATTTGTTCCTCAGGCAAAAGATACCATCTTTTTCAAAGCTTTGTGACTTCTCTCTCTATCTCCCTCTCTCACTTCTATTTCTCTTTTTTATTCTGCCCATAACACCATTTGGCCAATCACTTAGTAAGTTTAGCTTCTTTGTTTTAAATCTCTATTCAGTTTTATATTACAAATGCCTCAAAATCGCATTTCCTTAATTTTTCTTCCTCCTTGATTAAGTTATTTAGACTTTATACCTTCCTCGGGCAAAGATTTTCTTTTTTTATGTTATCTGACCTTTCTCTCTCTCACACACACACACACACTTCTATTTGCTTTTTTTATTCCGCCCATAATACCATTTAAGCAATTACTTAGTCTAATCGAAACTTCATGTTAATAATTTACAAAATATTATATAAATTTTTGATAACTCAATGGTCACTTAATTTTTATTACTTAGATTAGCAATAATTTAATTCTTAATAAATAAGCGGACTTCATTATAAAACAGAAAAAACTTCCCGAAAATTGTCCCTAACAAAAAACTTGTTCCTTTCGCACAGAAAATATGAAACACCTACTCCTATAATAATATCATACAGCTATGCTAGACACATTTCAGTAACATACCTCTTTAAAATTTTATCACAAATTCGTAACTTAATATTCGCTTTGGCCACTAGATGTAACTTTGAACTTTAAGCTTCAAAAGTCGTTAGCAAACTATGGAATATATTATTTAGTAAAGGTTGGCTATCGTTTAGTGTTCACTAACTTTTCGTATTACACCCAAAGGTCTAATGTGTGTTATGGTTACCCGACTTAATTAGGGAATAATATCTTATTGTGTTTAAGGTTCATTTTGCTATGTGAGTCATGATTTTTTGTTGTGTCGAGTTTGTATTTGAAGGGTCTAAAATGCAGAATATTTTTTTAATTTGTGATATATTTATTATAGACTTTAGAATCAATTAATATAGGTAAGCTCTGTCTTTCAGTTTGTTTGGAGTGAGTTTCATTGTAATCAGTACCATTAGTATGAGTTTGTTCTACGTTTACAGTAATCGAAATGAAAGCGCGTTTGGCGTTCTGATTGGCCGGCTCGAATAAACCAACCAATCAGAGCGCCGAATGCGCTCTCGTTTTGATTACTTTAAACTTAAAGCAAACTGTATTAAAGTAGGTACAAAACTACTGTATTAAAATAGACTAAATGTGTAGCCCATTATCAAATCGAAGGATAAAAACTTACCATACTTACGAGTATGTTAATTTCAAGTCCATTATTTTATGAGTCCAATATCACAAAGTTCTTCATTTCCTTCTGTGCTATGTATAAGTATTCAAAACTAAACCTTATCTAGACTATACAAGTTTCAATTTTGTTCAGGTGCCTAAATCATCTTCGCAGTCTTCAGGAGCTTTGTATATACTTCCGCCGTCCAGTCAAGGAAACTTGCAGTCCAATCAGATCACTACCAAAGGTAAGTCGTAGCATTACGATGGAGGATTTTCAACCTTATCATTGTTGGAATGGTGATGGAATTTGTATCTTAACTGTATATAAATAAAGTACAAATTCTAACATTCCTTTACATCATTAAGTTCATCTTTTACCAGGAAATGGTAACTGGTGACAAGTAGGTGTCACATTTTAAAATTGTTGAAATAAAATGCTCAGAAACCTTTAGAAGAATTAAAATCATTACAGTGTTTACACTGGTTGAGTAATGAGACGTACAGCTTTTGGGTTCGTTTCTCCGGTAGGATTTTATCCGTAACTAATTTTCCAAAATCGAAAATCGAGTCTTTTTTTAAGGGGGGAAAATAAATCAATGATTTCTTTCTTCTTAGACGAGGCTATAGGGAGTTTTAGACTCTTAAACTACTCCGTTCCTTATCTTGTTTTTCGAGACGGAGCCTCAGTAAACCCGTTATGTTGTCCGCAACTTCGGATCAGGCATCAGCCGTACTGGGCCCCATCTGTGGTGGTCTGATGACTCTTTAAGGCACGCGCGGGACGCGACGCGCCCTATGCACGGGTGTATCATTAAATTTAATATTTTAATCCCTGCCTCAGTTTAACCCCTCAACGAATTACATTCATCACACACAGATGACGATAATTTAAATTTATTTTTCAATCACAATCATCATAAGCCAGAATTTATTTCTCCTATCCCCTAAGGGTTATGCGAGATAAAATAAACGATGATTGCCGGTGCATTTTATTAATATTGCTTTCAATTTTATTAATGTCACCCCTTTTTATTCCCGAAGGGGTAGGCTGAGGTGCACATTACGGCACACAATGACGCTATACAATGTACACCCAGTTTTCACCATTTGTGTTATAAGTCCCATGTAATAGGGGGTGAGCCTTTTTTTGGACAAGCCTGCCACAACATCCCATACCGCTGCAACTCCTGTAAGCCAGTAGATAAAAACATGGGGGGTGAGCCTATTGCCATATATTGTGCGTATTTCCTGACTCCGTGTTACTACTGAGAAATTATCGAAGAACCGAAAAAAGTCCTGTAATACTTTGCTCGACCTGGGCAGTCGCACTAGCCATCAATCGACCAACGAGGCAGTCTGGTAATTTTATTAATATAACATTGCATTTTATAAATATTGCTTTCCATTTCCAGGTAATGGGTCCCAGCTGACATCGGGGACGCATGTTTAATTAATGATCAGTAGTTAGGTAAAATACATCAAATGTTTTTAAATGTTAAAAAGATTTTAAATTGAAACGAGGAAGGGACATGGTAATTTAGAGTTGTATTTCCAAATTGATTTAGGGATGAAGCCAAACGTGAAGCAATTAAATTTCGTCGTAATATAGTAATAACGCAGATGATATAATGAGTTGTTCTGTTTTTTATTACTAAATGAATAGATTGATTTTAGTAAGATCTCAACTAGAAATAAAAAAAAAAACTATTCATTCAAAAATAAAAAATCACGACATAACGAAAGACGAAAATCAAACTAGTTTCGAGACTTTTCTCCATTATTGTATTGTTTACTTCATCATGATAAAGAATCCTTTTGTGAAGTGTGATTTTTGTTCATTTAGTATGTCTCACGATAGTTATTATAAAAAAATTATAGATGTTATTCTTCTAAATTAAAAATACAACTCTAAGTTACCATGTAACTAAAAACTCTTTGTAAGGTTAATTGTAATCTTAAAGATAAAATATTTTACCGTGTCGTAGACGCGATGCAAGTCGTTCATTTTTAATTATAATTGCACTAATGTTAAAAACATAATATATCAAATTAATTGCTGAATCAAACAATAATATATTTAAGATACTGGAATTGCTAAAGAACATATTCCCACTTAAAAATATTCCCACGTTCATAATACATGAAAAAAAGTAGATATTTGAAGTTTTGTTATACATTTATTTGTAATATTTAGTTTCAACATTTAATATAAAAGACATAACTTGCACCGCTCCAACCCAGCATTTAAATTGTCAATTAAATTTGAACTTTAAGTCGTATGTCCTATGATATATTATTTCATAACGTCAATACCAAAAATCGACGCAGAGTGACCAGCACACGGTTCCCTTGCATACATACATACATACATAATACATAACCTCACTCATGTCTCCCATGCAAGCAGACAATAGAATATCAATTACAACGAATCTTACATACTTCTTGCGCTTCATCAACAAATTAAGCCTTCAATTCTTCTAATAAGTTATTATATCTAGACAGAATCAAATAATTGAGACAAAAAAAAACTAATAAGACCACGTACTAATTAAGAAGAAAAAAATCGTTTTACTAAGCGTTAGTGCAAAGATAATTAAAAAAAAACTTTGATGCAAAAAACTGTCTCGTTATTAAGTATACTTCTCACGACTTTAATTACGTCAAAATTTTGACAAACGAGCCTAAAATTAAAAAGCTTTAAGTGTTTTATGTCAAAGAAAAGAAAAATATTTTAAGTTAAGTATCTCTAAGTTATTTGTTCTAAGTTTGAGTTACGTTGTAATTACTTAGAAATTTAAATTTACTATTACAATTTTTTTAATAAATAAAAATGTTAGGATAAAATCTAGGGCGTGTTCTTGGAAAATAGAGATCTTTTTTAAGTAAAAACTGATTAAATGTAAGTTTAATTTTAAATTGTATTAAATGTTTAATTTGTAAAATAAGTCTTACCGCCGTACTTAGAGTCATTTAATTGTTACTTAACCCAGTCCTTAGCTTTCGGAATAGTTTTCGAAACAAAATCGTTACTAAGGAATAGTTTAAGTAATCATTAAATGTATCTGAATACGGCAAATAAGGTTTTAGTTTTAAATTTTTCCACCTCGAAGTATCGATTTTAATTCAATTTATTTATGGGCCTAAAACTGTGTTTTTCAGATAAAAATATTGTGTTAAATAAAATTAAGTATATTATAGCTTTATGTAAATAAAATATCATCAGAAAATTTTCTGACTGAGACTGAAAAATTAATTTTAGTGTAGAATTTGAGTTAGTGGCTATGTAAATACTACCTAATTATAATTACATATTTTAATTATTTATACGACATTAATACGTTCGTGGGCAGTAACGAATGACGTTAAGTGTGGGAGAGCTATGCTTCGGCACGAATGGGCCGGCTCGAGCGGAGTGAAACCACCTTTGCCTCACCGAAAACCGACGTGAAACAACGCTTGCGTTGTGTGAGTGAGGTTACCGGAGGCCCAAAAATCCCCGATTTCCCAACAACTCTTAAATTCCTAACCCCAAAAGGCCAGCAACACACTTGTAACGCCTCTGGTGTTTCAAGTGTCTATAGGCAGCGGCAATTGTTTACCATCAGGTGATACGTCAGCTCGTTTACTGGCGTGCTCTATAAAAAAAGTAGTAGTAACTCAGTAGATGTATCCTGTGAAAAAGTACTGTCCACTAATGTGTTAACATTTTTAAATTTTGTTAATCATTTGCATTCTTATCATTGTGTGTCATTTGTATGTTAATTTTATCACTTTATTCAGTCAAATTTTTATGTTTTGTAATAAAAATAAAAATAATTGTCATTTTATTTTTTGCACGTTTTGTTTCTATTATTCTATAGGTAGGTTCAATCATTATTAATAGTCCAAAGGCGTTTCCTAGATTACTGAAATTGACGTACTTATATAATTTAGAAATATTTGTACTGTTAGTATTAATCAAAATGTTTTTGGAGTCGATAACTGAATGAAAAATGGGGCAAATAAAAGTTTTGAATAAATACACGTCTTTTTATTCATGTTACATTTTTGTTTTCGTATGCTAACCTCTTTACAGGTTTTTTTAGCAATGACACAGATAAAATGAATAAAATAAAAACTTACTTACTTAAAATAAAAACTTAACTAACAAGTAAATATGCACATTTACTATAATTTTAAACTAGAACAAAGATAAATAAATAAATAAATAAATTCAAGTATAAAGAATCGCCGAATGCTGCTCATGAATATGAGCGTCTAGCATGGCTTGAAACTATTCGAGTTCCTCGTCAAACAGTTACATGAGTAAGCCGATAACATAATTAATTTTATAATTTTGACTCTGACTTTGATTGCTACAACCAATAAGTACCAATATACTACACACAAACAACCCATAAAAATATAAATAAAATAACAAACTAAAACCAGGTCATCACCACCCCTACACTCAACACTCCAACCCCTAAAACAACAAAGATTTAAAAATATAAAATAAAAATCTCGATACCTGGACTATCAAAGACGATCTGAAGTTCGCAGCCAAGCCCTTATCTATAAAGGGGGAGATCTAAGAGTGGGAAACAATGGGAGCCACGTGAACGGGGCGCTTGTTCACTTTCTTGGGGTAAAGTGCCTCTTACGCCTTTTGTGTTAAAGAATAGGGGCAAGGAATAATGTTTAGGGATGCCTATGTTGGTTGTAGATATTTTTAAGGAGTTTCGTACTAGGTGTTTTGGTTAGAAAGGGTTGGATTATGAAGTGGATCAGATGCAATTTGGTAAGTAGATTTTTAATAAATACTTTGATATTTACGAATAATATTGACTGTTTTTGAAATAAATACAGGACAATTTATTTTAGTTTTAGCACAGCATCTCAGCAATATTTCAAGGCATCATATTTAAAAAAAAAAAAATCGAACAGGTAATTGGCTAAACGAATTTCTATTTAACGATAATTATCTAACTAAAATATCCGTCCGTGTCATTTGAACTCATAAAAATTTTCAAAATGTGAAATGTGACTCATTATTTAAAATCTATGAAAATATTAAGTTTAATTATGAAAGTTTGTTTGAATATGACAAATATTCAAACAAACTTTAATCGTCAATCACGATAAAACTACACATATTTAGATAAGTTTGGTATTGAGACAGTATGAGCCGACTTCGGTGATAAGATATTTTTTATCTCACGGAAACGCGGAAAAACCCGCTGGCAGAAACTAGTTCAAAATAAAAGCAAAAACACAAATTCTCTTACTCCCTTGAAGTTACAATCAACATTTCCTTCATGTTTCCGAAACAATAACTAAATAAGCAATAAATACTGAAACCAAAAGACGGGCTGACCTAATTTGTCAAACCAGCAGAGCATGCGAGTTGAGCCTCAGGCAATCTGGTACATGTTTACGTTCAATCTAGACTCCGTGTGCTTCAGGCAATAGTTATGAAAATAGGATTATCTACACAATACAGCCTTTGTCTCTTGTAAGCCTACATATTTTCAGTCTGAGAGATGGAGAGTAATTAATTAATTTTGGTAGTAATTGTAATGTTAAGTTGGGCTGGTAATTTTAATGAGAACAGACTAGTAGATATACTAGATTCTATTTGGATAGTGTTTCAACTAAACACAATTTAAAGTCAAATCATTTATTTCAATTAAACCATAAATAGGTACTTCTGAAATATCTAAACAACAAGAAATAAAAAATATTATTTTGTTTCTTTATTTGTTGTTGTTTAGATCTCTGTCTCTGTCTGTCTGTCAGTCTATCCGTTAGTTAAACTCAGTGCTTGTTCAAAAGCTTAGCTTCGAAAGGAGAAGAACGAGCAAGGAAACTGCATCGTTACTCTTAACCTTTAACTACCGACGTTGTTTTTTTGTCACACTAGTACCGACGTAGGGCCTGAGAGACCGCATAAATAACACTGAGTTTTGTAAAAAATATGTATAACAATACATCAAATTATAGGTCAAACTGTTAATTTGGGATTTACAAATAAAAGAAATGTCATTTTTAGTAATCATTTTTAATAAACTTTGAAATTATAACACTTTCAATCTTTGGTGCCATTTTTAACTAAAAAATTACACGCCTACAAAAAAAATCTAAAACAACAATATATGAATTCTTAGGGACCGTAAATAATATTTTTCTTAAATTTATGGGTTATTAGATACATAAAAAAAAAACAAAAAGTATTTGGTATTCCAGAAATAAAAAAAATGTCAAACAATCAGGACGCACTTGTTTGGCGCACTGTAAACAAACATGTTTCTTGCATGAGTAACATTGATATGTGGATTTTTTATTTCGTTTAGGTGAACAAGATGCACATGCATCACCTAAACGAAAAAAATCTCAAAAATCGAAATAGAAAAGTATGTTCGCCTCATATTGAACTAAATCTGGCATATCTGAACCGAGTATTCTATTTATTTGAATTTATATGAAAACGATGTCTTTTGGAATAGTGTTGTATATCTATAGGTAAACTATTTTTACCCCTCGATGTCCCAGGTACTGGTACATCCATTATTCTTATTAGCAGTTTGATTTCTGAAATTAAGCACTATATTTTGATCATAGCTTAAACAAAAAACTAACGTTAGTACCGACGTTGGGCCTGAGAGGCCGCGTCGTTATTTTAAATCGACATAACTTACCAAAACAGTTTTTGGCGGTACTTCTACCACACTTGACGACGTCGGTGCAACTAAACTCGCAGCTACTGATGAGCACGGGTCTCTCCTGCACTAGGAAGGGGTAAAACTAACAACTTGTCTATCCGCCACGGCCTCACAGGCCCCACGTCGGTACTTAAAGGTTAAATAAGAAAAATTGAAAATATTTTCAATTTTTTTTATAATTGTATGTATTACAATTTCTTTGATACACTTGAATTATCTAAATTAAGTCCATCAATGTATTCTGTACATAAAATGTATCTAATAAAAAAAAATATCGTTAAAAATCAAAGTAACGATCGGATTGAGAATCCGCAAACCTCCGCCTTTTTTAAAGGTGGCCAAAAATTGAAGAATCATTTTAAACTCTGTTCTACAGCTATGTTTTCTAATCGGAACACTTATAACGACAATCCACAATCAATTCCAACTCCCAACGACTTCCAATAAGTACTTGCAAAAAGAAAATATCCATCTATTATTAAGGGAACTAAACTTGAACAGGAGTTTAATTGTGGACCGTGGATTGAAACATTTGACCTTCACAAACCAATTACCAGTTCGAAAACTTTTGGGTCTCTGACTTACAGTAATTACTGTTATAGATATTTGTCTAATAACCGAGCCCAATGAGTTGGAAGTTCCCTGAGAGAGCGGAGGGCTATATGTGCACGTATTCAGGGGAAGTTAGGGGGTAAATCCCGAAAATATTCATGGTATAATCGGGGTTGTAAATGAAGATGATATTAGGTAGACAGTGAAACTTAGTTTTTGCTTATAAATGATCATCTCATACTTTTGTTGAATATACTTAACATGACAATATAATGTTATATCTTTTTAATCTCAGTAGATACATAAGATATCCCTACGATGTACCTCGAACATCGAATATTAGGATTAGGCATAGTGACAAAATGGATGGATAGGCAAGACGCTTCGAAAGGGTCGCGACCATTCCTAAGCATGCCTTAGACTGAAATCAAAGTCAAAGTCAAAGTCAAAATCATTTATTTCAAATAGACCAGGAAGGCACTTTTGAACGTCAAAGCAAATATAATAATATTAATAACGTCTGTCTGTCGGTCAGTCCTCTAGTGAAGCTATTTGCTCGTTCCAAAGTGTAGATTCCTATGGAGAAGAACGAGCAAATCCCTAAGGTAAAAGGAAGCGTGGCCGTTCTCGGCAAACCTGACGGCGTACAGTGATAGCAGAAGCGGCGGGCATCAGAATGACGTGGAGCAAGTGAAGCGGGAAGCCTAAGACCGATCGAGATAGAGGACCACTGTGGACGCCCCATCTAGGGGACATAAGACTTACGCCCGAATACTCAAACGCTACACAATTTTAAGTTGTACTGAAATATCGTGCTATCTCTGTCATTTTATAAAGAATTGATAGTGACAGAACTACATTTGAGAGCGTCTTAAAATTGAGTAGCGTTTGAGTATTCGGGTATTAAAGTCATAGTGACAAAATGTACTCTACCTGCATTATCACACAGTTCGAATAAAAAACACCAAAATTCCACTAAACCAAATACAACTCATACAATATTTTACAGCAGAATAGAAATTTGATCCCACAATTGTCTTTTCCCCCGACATTTCGAAGTACTGCTTTAAAATAGGCGTATTCGTTTAATATGTCGTATAAAGCAACAATGTGGTTCGGATTATGACCGCCATTGTATGCTGCCATAAATGTTATACTGAATAGTTCTGAGATTTATGCTATGGGGTTAAATGGTTTAAATATTTATTTTTTAGTTTTATTGCTCACACTGGCACAAATTGATGTCACGAAATGATGGATGATCACCTGATGGTAAGCAATCGCCGCCGCCCATGGACATCTGAAATGTGGTGTGTCGCCGGCTTTTTGGGAAGGGGTCGGGAAGAATTGGGCGTCCGATGACCTCACTCACACAACGAAACACAACGCAAGCGTATTTTCACGTCGGTTTTTCCGTTAGGTGTGGTATCACTCCGGTCGAGCTGGCCCATTCGTGCCGAAGCATGGCTCTCCTACACTTGAAATCAATGTGTGCGTATCACTAAAGATGGTGCAGGTAGAGTACAGTAAAACGGGGTGAATAGGGATCGAGAGGTGAATAGGGACAGAAGGGGGGTGAATAAATAGTATGAAGAATTTCCCTATACTTATTCACCCCTCTTCTGTCCCTATTCACCTCTCGATCCCTGTTCACCCCGTTTTACTACATTTTGTCACTATGCCTAATCCTAATGTTGGATGTATTGAGAGTTTTTAGAGTAAAGTTACCTCTTAGAAAAGAAGGATCCTCCGCCCAGGCAATGTTCTTTTTTTTGAAAATCTGTTTATGTTGAAGCAATTTCAAATTGTATATAATAAATTGCACTTAATATAAATTAACGCTCACGAAACTGCAACCAAAGCCATTAATTTAATAAAATACTAACTTACACACAAAATACAATACGACACTCAAATGCACTTCCTAGTCTCTTGAATTACAGCCAAAAATTACCATTAAAATAATATAATATACAAAACAGTGCAACAAAACTAACTAAAACATAGATTTAGGTTATGAATTCCGTTTTGCAACTGGCAACACTATCAACCGGAAACGGATGCTAACAACACAATTCCGAATACGGAAATGCTGTGTTTGCTACCACTTCCTGTCATTCGGATGTGCTTTGTAGTGGGAGGATAAAAAAAATGTTTGAAACTTTGATATATGGCGTAGAATCCTTTTTAATATTAATAGGTCAAGAAACGAATGTTTTGTTTGCAAATGAATTCAATATGGAGTCAGTTTGATTGATGTTACTCCATCGTGTTCTAAGGAGCCTTTTTCATTGGTACAATGTGGTCGTGCGATCAGTCGTGTACTGGTAAATCGTCGCAACGTCACACCATTTATCGCCGAAGGAGTAGGCAGAGGTGCATATTGCGGCACGTAATGCCACTGTACAATGTACAACCACTTTTTACCATTTGTGTTATAAATCCCATGTAATATCTAGAAAAAATATTAAAAAAACTATGTGTCAATTGTCTTACTGTAAAATAAAATAACCCATACTTAATTAACTGTTTTGGGATATACAATTTAATAGATCACTTCTTGACGATACGATCAGCGACGACGGTTGACACCCACAACAATATAGGAGTTAAGTAAAATGTTACCATGGTAGATTGAAAGTAAATGGGAGAGAGGCAAATAGCTTAATATTAATAAGGAACATTACCAACGGGTTGATTCGGGTCAAACACTTCGTTGCAAATACAAATTAACAACAAATGAACACTCCATAGAACCATGTACTTTTTATTGTTTCAACGATTTTGTCGTGCGACTATATTGTCCTAGTGTAAAAGGTCTCTAACGTTCGTGACAATGGATTCTATAAATATTTAATGTATTTTATAGATTTATTTTCCTAGTTACGGTTACTTTTGGTTCGGTGACCTATTTCCCCAAATGAGGTCTCTGGGTTAACCCCAATTTCTTTGGATTTGCATTTATCAAAGTAATTAATAAAAGATTTCGCGTGTTAATTTAAATTTGTTGGCGTTGGTGCGTTCTGATTTTGTTTGTTATTGTTATTTATTTAAAGTTCAGTAAGTGCAATTTCTATGCTGAAAATTAGGTTAAGATTAAAGAAATAGGCCTTTTTGACATTTAAATTAATACATTATAATGTTATCGTATATGTAAAAATGTAAAAAGCCGTATCGTATGCGTAGCAATTAACAAATTCCAACTCCTTCAAAAATAAAATCTGCACCGAAACAGTATTTGTCAAAATCTCAAGACTTGGAATCTCAGATTCCTTGCAGTTTTGGAGCTGGGAACGACTTCGGAGCTGCAAACGACATACCGGACTCCGGCTCGTGTAGTAGGAGTAGGAACATGGTGATTTTTAGTCAGTAAGAGTCTGACACACACTCTAGCCGTGCCCAAGGCGGAAGAAGTACTTGTTAAAGTAAGTTGTAAATTAAGTTGCTCACCCTAAAAAAAAACTGGAACTGCAAAGGCCTTTCCTTAGACTGTGTTAGACTCTTACCGACTAAAAACCACCCCGTTCCTACTCCTGCTTCAAACCCGAGCCCCAGTAATTGCACCAGCACCCACATTTCAATCGAACATCAGAAACTGCTATAGTTCCATAAGACGAAGGAATCTCATCTGAAGATCACAAAACCACAGTCTAAATACAATCTAACTAGGACATGTTGTAAACAGACAGACAAACAGACACTATTTGACTGAGATATTTACTCGGGACTAATACTCTAATGTATTCTAGTCGACCCATTGTTCTATAGTTTATATTGAACTGGTTTGAACACTGTATGGTGTTCTTTGGTAGTTTAATATTGTATTTGACAGAGGTGCACAAAAGGGCCCATACTTGGAACTTATAACTGTATTATAAATACTGTGGATGCATTTAAAGTGATTTAATTTGATTTGATATCTAGTTTTGATGATTGGGTAAAGGATTGCAGTGCATAAATTTTGAGAAAGTGTTTTTCATAAATTTATGCACTAATTTATTGCTATTTTTTTTTAATAAATAAAATAAAATAAATAAAATTCTTAAAAAAAGTATGTGCATGATGTATGTAATATACATGTAGATAGTAATGGTGAAAACCGGCCATCTCCAATTATACATGGTGTAAACGGGACGTGGAAAACAGGTGATGGTAAAAAAGTGTTTTTTTTAAATAAGAAATAAAATGTCTTATTATGTGTTATTATAATAGTGTAATCAACTGTTTAAGGCTGATGTTGCATAAACGATTAAAATTATAACATCAAAAAAGATTTTTTGCGTTTTTCGGAAGCGTTCCATTTATACCCTATCATTTATATTTGTTTATAATTTTCTTGTGAAACACTAAAAAATAAGTTATGGGCACTATCATTAATTGTCACCGATTTATCATCCACAAAACGTCCACTGCAGAACGTAAGCATCCCCCAATAACTCAACCAGATCGGTCGGTTAGAAAAGACCTGCATACATCCAACGACTCTTTACCACCTACAATTCAAGACAAACACAAACATTTTAAGAAAAATATCCAAAATATACATACGCTCCAATCCCAAATCAAAACACCTGATTCAACATAACCCTTTAAAGCCAAAATCAGGACCAGAGAAATAAATCTCATAAAAAAATCCAACCAAGCTCATATTTCTCAAGCAAGTATACTCAGATTTTCCTAAGATAAAGACCATTTATTTTGGGCGGTACACACGTATATCACTGAGGCTATCATTGGTGTAAACAGAATGTACAGTATTGTTCAGAGCCAATCTCAAACTCTGTTTGGTATTAATCAGACTGTACTATTGTGCTAGTGACAATGGACTTTTGGGGTGCTGGCTCAGTTTGGGTGGTAGCGGGGCGGATTAATATAATCCATACTAATATTATAAATGTTAAAATGTGTGTGTCTGTTTGTTTGTCCTTTCTTTCATGGCAAAAGAAGCTTAGCATCGTCATCATTATCATATTAAGCACATCATCGCTTACCATCAGGCGAGATAGTGGACAAGTGCCATCCTATTAATTATAAAAAAGCCACAAAAATTACAAGATTTTTAAGTGGAGGTCGTTGATAGGATGGAGGGTGATATAAGCTATTGTTTGTCTCGGTCATTGAAAGGATATACAAGGACATAGGCTATTTCTTGTCTCTTTCTAACCCCCCACTAAACTTCGCTAAAATGGCGAATTTTACAAAAAAAAAACAAGTAAAAAGCTAAAAAACGGTATATGGACTAACAAAAACGGTTAAGATTTTGACTGCCAATTAAAATCCGTTGAAGGAAAATCCTCCGCTAGCGCCGGTCACTTTTGCCCCCCATGGCGTTTAATGTGTTAATAATTATTATTACAATAATTGTTTTTAAGATAAAACGTCACCCATTTCTGGAATACACCAAGGTTGCAAACATTTGGTCAGCAAACCTGGGATGATTTTAAATGATGGTTATTCTATAGATAAGAACTTCCTGACGTTCCTGTTGTAATTCTTATTATTTTGTAAACCACCCCCAATACCTGAAAAAAGTAGAAGTTAAGTCGTGAGTACAACCTAGTGTTAAATAATCTTCAAACGTTCATTGATTTCAAAGGTTTTGAGTATAAGTGGTACAGTAATACCGTGACCATTGATCGATTTGGTTATCGGTACTGCAATGCACTTGTACATCTTTTGGTATTGTAATGTCTATTGGTGACGTTGTTCATTTACCATGAGGTGATCCATTTTTTCGTTTTGCTCCCTTCCTATATAATAATTTTCGTAATAGTTGTTGTTTGTGTATAGAACCGAATAAACATTTTTTTGTTCTAAAATTTTTCCAGCAAATATGTGCTAAGTAGCTCTGCTACGAAGATGTAATAACTATGCTGTGAAACTATGTGATCGTTTTCACCAGTGCCAATGGATATGAGTAGGGGAAGCCAAACGCATTCACAGCAAGGTAGAATAGCACATATCTGGTGGAAAAGCTTACTAAATAGAAAAGAGATAATGTTTTAAAACCTATACTTTAACTTCTGAAAAGAATACAGACAACTACTAACCTAACCTAACCCAACCAATCCACAGCAGCTAAAACGCAACATGCAACAGAAACTAACACAAACAACACTTAAATCGAACACACTCAACAACCTACAACTCAGCACACAATACAACACAATGTGCAAAGAAATACAATACAGAATCCCCCGCTGTCAATACAACTCCGCAACGACTCCACCCGCTAGTATTACTATTTGATATACCGTCTTGATTGCCAAGAGACAATGTTTAATTAAAAAACGTAGAACGTGAGTTTCGCAGTACTTGTTAAAGTGGGTCGATGCGTTCATTACATCGTGTGTAGATTTAAGGATTCAAGGCACAGTAAACTAGTTTTTTTACAGTGCTTTTTCCTATATCTATCTTCGTTTCGTACCTACTCCCAACTATTTGTATGAAACATTTCAAGCAGATATATTAAGTAGGGACATAAGTCACTGGGGGAAGGCCTAAGTTCAGAAGTGGACGTCTTATGGCTGATTATTTTTTAAACGTTGTCGCACATTAAGGTTTTCTCCTGTGTCGTGGGTGCGTTTACAAACATACAAGTTCATATACACATGATACCCAGACTCGAAACAACAATTTGTGCATCACACAAAGAGTTGCTTCGTGCGGGAATCGCACCCGCTACACGTTATGCGGCAGCCAGTTGCCTAGCTACCGCGCCAACCGTGCAGTCAATGATGATTGTGATGATGATGATGTGCTCATACAAATGCTATCCAGTATCTTTAACCAACACTCAATGAAAACCAATCCCCGATACATACACAGTTAATAATAAAAAAACCAACTCGAATTAAAATAAAACAAAATAAATAAAACAATTCATTTATCTAGGTAAAGTGCACCAACATGATATTCCCAGGTCGCCGTACCAATTTCATTAATTATAATAATAATTAAAATCCGCGGCTCAAATGAAGCTGAAAGTGTAACTTACCATGTTTTATGTGTGGCCATTATTTATTTTATAATGAATTAAAGTTCTACATACATACATACATACGTCTGTTTGGGAGTAGGCAGAGACTAAGGAAAGTCTATTGCTACGATTATTACATAACTCTTTCGCTTCATCAACAGTCTTCAATCTTTTTATACATGCTTGTGGACTAAGGGTACATTTAATCGCGCGCACTATCTGGCGCGCGCGACGATGTTGGCTCGTTAGACTCGTTCGCCGGCGGCTGCGCAGGTGTTAGATTCGATTCTCGGGTCGGCGCAAAAACGGTGTTACATACTTGTGTCGCGGAATGCTGCTCATGAATATGAGCCTCTAGCATGGCTTGAAACTAGTCGAGTTCCTCGTCAACACAGTACGTGAGTAAGCCGATAACATAATAATTAATTTAACACGTCTCACGAAAATTATAATAAAATAAGTGTCCCACCGTTTCAAAAAAGTTTTCTTGATAACCAATCATTTTCAATCTACTTGTACAAGAGTACTTACTTTGCAGTGTTCTTTCAAACCATACGACCTTCAACACAAACTCAATAACCTCATAATTAATAGAACATTCCAACAATTCCCAGTTCCCAACCTTGGGAGGTATCATACACTTCCTATTACTGATAAAAACTGAACACCTGCTTAATGATTAAATCATAATTTCCGATTACGTCTAGGAAGCCTATTGTTAACGGGTTTATAGTTTTATCTGGTAACGTTTATACGAACAATTGAAGTGCATGCTTTGTGTAAAATGCTTAATACTGTGAAGGGAAGTGAATGTAGAATTAATTGGTTAATGATCTAGATAGTGTTGTGGTGGTCTGGAGTTTTAAAGTTAACAAGCAAGGCTCCTGCTCAGATTTGGCACGGTGTTGTTTTGAATTGTGGCTACCGGAGTTAGGAGAGCTACCAGAGTACCTTATGGCTCGTTGTCCGCGAGGTGCAAGCTCGCAGTCGGCGCGCGGACCACTGCCAACCGACTCGCTGTCGGCATGCAGCAAGCACAGTTATTATAATGATTTTTCGACAAGCTCCTGCAATGACCTTGAATGTAAGTTAAATCTAAATGACTGCTTGCCTTTTGGGCTTCGAACCTCAATTCAACTAAGGGTAAGTTTTCTTTCAATTTTAAACAAGTAAGTACAGAAAAAAAATGTTTGACCCAGGAACCGAATTAAAGATATTTACTCTAATAAACAAAGGACCTCATCTAAATAGCTTCTAAACACTAGCAATACAGAGCGTTTTATTTACTGACGACTATAAAACTCAAGTGAACTTCCATCTTAAATTGAAATGGCTGTAAAAACAGAACGACTCGCACTTGTGACGTCATGCTTGGCGCTTTATTAGGACACTGCAGTTTTAAATCGTCTGCTATTGGGTCAGGGATAGGGTGTCCAGCTGTGCAGTTCATCTTGGTAGGTTTTGGAAATTCTTTTATTTAATATTTTGTGCAATATTACTAGCCTTTTTAAGAACATTTAGGGAACAGAGAGTAAAGTTCCCTAAGTAGAGGATCCTCCGACTAGTGAGGTGATCATGCCTGGCGGGCTTTTTGCCCAACTGTTGTTCGTTGGGATTTCCTACCTATGTTTATTTACATGTAAACTTCATATGTGCGATGTAGGATTTGTGACGTCCTCCGTTAATTTAATCGTCACTCGTCTATGTCCGACTTCTGTCATCTGTCACTTGTCACGTATCGCCACAAAGATAATGTATTAAGAGATTCACTTATCTGCCTTTGCATAGCTATAATAATGTCAGTGTACCTAACTTTATGAACATTGAGAACATTAAACTGATAAAATTATGGAGTGTCGTAAGAACTTTTATTTTTGCTCCACTAAAACTACACCTGTCCTGTATAGTCTAGCTTTGTACCTTAAAGATGGCCACTCTATTTACAAAGGGTGCTACTTTTTTCTCCGAGTGAAGAGTTATTCCAATTTATTGTGTAGCTTGATTACTTTATTAAACGTTAGAACTGCCTTTGAATGCCTTTTTGTTTTTCAACGAATGCGTTTCAGTAGAAAACTTTATTAAGATCTTTTCGTTAAATAGTATTTTTTGTTTTACCTCTAGATTTGTCTGGTTGATTGAAATTGAACCCTGTGTGCACTCAATATTCACTGAAATTTAAACTGAAGTTTGCGTTATATTATAATATATTTTGTATTGTAAAATAATAAACTAACGTAAAATAGATTGAATGAACTATATGAGTGTGTGTGCTAACGCGAATTATTAGAATGCATTATTAGAACGGCGGACTTGATTGCTTGATACAAACTAAATTGAATAATTAGATAAATGAATTGTAATACGTAAAATACCGATTTTAAAATGTGTACGGTTACACTGTACAATTTTATTACAAAATGTTTATTTTTTAATGTTGCATAACATTTTTGTTCCATCATCATCATCAAATTATCAATAGCCGCAAGATGTCCACTGCTGGACAAAAGCCTCCGCTTTAGTACTCCACACCGAACTCACACTAGCATCCTTAATTAATTTAAATAAAACAATGCATTAAGTGTGGGAGAGCCATGCTTCGGCACGAATCGGCCTCTGGTGTTTCGGCTTAAGGAGGCGGTGATTGCTTACCATCAGGTGAACCGTAAGCTTGTTTACCGACTTATATCTTAAAAAAAAAATCACTGGCTCCTCGCGACTCCGGTGATGTCGTCAGTGTTGGAGAGGTATTAAGAAGGCTTCTATACCAGTAATTTAAGAACTTCTATTTATTGTAATAAGAAGTAAACCTATTACACTAACCGCTGTACACAGAGTCATTTCATGGTGACTTAACCCAGTCCTTAGCTATTGCTTTCGATACAAAATCGTTGATAAGGAATAGTTTAAGTAATCATTAAATGTATCAGGGACAAATGTAGTGCGACAGTTAATAAGCCAAATTACTTACTTAGATAACTCGTCACTTGTTGTGTTAATAATAATTTATTACACACGATCAAAAGACTGCACATACATCAGTAGCATGTTAACTCTCAACTAGTACATAGTAGTATTGAGAGCAAGAAAACAATGAGTGTAGTAGATTCCCTGCCAACGAGTAACTGTAAATTAATGTGAGAGAAAATACCGGAGTATATCATAGTATGTGGGGCAAAAAGTCGAGCAAATTCTTGTATGTACGGTTTTGTACACATGTGAGGAAGTAGTATTGTCGTTGTATCGTCACGCTTTTTTAGCCCCGAAGGGGTAGGCAGAGGTACTATGTAGGCACATTACGGTAATGACATTTTTCACCATTTGTGTTATAAGTCCCATGTAATAGGAGGTGAGCCTATTGCCACATTGCCGGACACAATTCCAGACTCCGTGCTACTACTGAGCAATTTTAAATTAAAAAAAAAACCGCAAAACGCCCAGCAGTACTTTCGTTATACACCGGACATAATTCCAGATACTATGTTATTACTAAGAATTTTCGTCGAATACGGGGATCCAAACCAAGACTACTTAATCAGCAGTCGTGATTATGATTACTCTATCAAAGAAACTGTTTTATTTGTAAATGTATTTTTTTATAGAATAGGTGGCAAACTAGCAAACGAGTCACCTGATGGTAAGCGATCAGCGTTGCCCATGAACACCCGCAACACTAGAGGAATCACCGGTATGTTGCCGGCCTTTTAAAAAGGAGTTTGTTCTTTTCTTGAAGGTTTGAATGTATAACATTTTCACATCGATATCTATATAACGAAAGAGATAAGTACCTTTTAAGAAAAACACTACATATAGGTGTAGGAATTTTTTCTCCTTTAAAAAACTAAATTTACACTAGCATTACTGTCTAAAAAGGCTTTGCTGTAACCTAATTCGTTCATTCTGAAATTTAGGTTATATAAGCGAATTACCTAGAACCAAATATACGGGTCTCAAATAATTATATTGTTAAAGTCTATTCGATAGTAAACTTAATGCTTTTCACACCCGCACATCAGGTTGTTAGATTCATACGTACACTCAAATACACGCACATTCACACACATACACACACATACATACATGCTTACATTCATATTCACACACACTCACCTAATTACCTCATTTTATTTGAAATTGTTATATTTTTCTTTTTTTGTGTTTTAGGTTTTCTTTGATAATTACTATTAGATTAGTCCTAAGGTAAACGCTGTATTATTGACAACCGCGATACAGGATGAGCCTAGTGCGGTTGTCACTGTGTAAATTGGAAAATGTATACATTGAGCTGGTAATAAAGAATTTATTTATTAAAGAATTATTTAATTTTATATTCTTGAAGACACGTGATAACCCGAGATTCGATTCTGAGGTAAAATTAAAGAATGAGTCGGTTTCCAAAGGTAAATTAGGCTTAGCCAAGAGTAAAAATAGTGGCTCATTTTCAGCCGAGTTTAAAAAGCGTGGGCAATTATTTAGTGTTTGGCTGAACCAATTTTGATGACTTAAGAAAAGGTTTTAAGCATATTACCTAAATAAAAAAATGGAAGCGGTAAAGAAAATTGCTAACATGCACTCTAGCACAATAAAAATTGACTATTTTTTTCTAAAATGATGATCATGAAATACTATTGCGATTTGACACCAGCCACTTTGCTCACAGAGTACTAAAACCATTCAGCAACTCGAATAGACTCCATTAATCGATTCTAAATCGATATAAATTAAAGTTTAATCGTAAAAGTAGGCAGTGCACTGTCGTAAAATCAATCGTAAAAACAAATCGAACTGGTGTTTGATGTTTTAAACTGTGATTGGTGGAATTTATAACGATCACTTTTTTTTCAGAGAAGATTCAGAAATCTTTATCGTTTGGAATTTGTTGAAAATGTATAAGAATCAGAAAAAAATTAAGGTTTAGAAATATGGAATGAACTGTCCAGTCTATGTGCTACGTAGCTATACTAAGAAGATGTAATTGCTAAGCTATGAAACTATGTGATCGTTTCTACCGATATTAAGTTAAGTAACTGTGCGAGGAAGATGCACAACTCGAGTATGTGATGATTGTATCGTAGAGAAGCCATCCATAGCACGCATCTTTTCATATAAAAAAATATAGTTTTGCTGAGGCTGTTTCCATCAGTGTTAAGCTAAAGCCATTAAATGTGATTAGTTGAAGCCAAACACATCCACAGCAATGTAGCATAGCACATCTCTGATGGAAAATCACCGTAAACCGAATGAGTAAAGATTTTGAATAAAATTACCATTAAAACCAAATCCAATCTAAAAATACACACACATACATTTCTACGACTTCCAAAGAAAACATCACAAAAGCAATAACAATATCACAAGCAATAAGTATAAACATTTTCCGAAAAAATTCAAATGAAAACCGAAAACTTCCCCATTTCTCCGAATTTTTTTTAGCCTGGCAACTCTTAACACATTACTAAGGCTGCATGCCCGAGAGAAAAAAAAAACAATATTTCTCAAGTCAACGATTCTTTTAATTCATCCGAGTCCCTAAAGTTTCTCTCATAAAGCTTTCAAAGCATTTGATTAAGATTCTCAAAAGGTTGGATAAACATGAAATGAGAAAACTTTTGTGAACAAGTACAAATTACTTGTGCAGTGGACATTTGAAGAAACAAAGGGCAACACTGAACTTATAATTGACGCTTTCGAAATTTAATTTCGCTGTGACGGAGATATTGTTGTGGTCTCATTCCGTTTTCGCGACATTTTGGCTTATTGTCATTTCGGATAGAATTTGGTAATAATAGAACGGCTTCCATATTGTTAAGCTTTGGTTTCTAGCTGATATAAATTATGTATTTTATTAGACATTTTTTTTTGGATAGAATGGAAGAAGAATAATATGTTAATTAATATACCTACCTACGACTTTGGATTGGAATCTGTAGGGGACAAAGAAGCGTGGTCGAACCCGTCAAACCTGGCGTCGCATAAAGTTGGCAGAAGCGGCGGGCATCACAATAACGTGGAGCCACATGAAGTCGGAAGTTCAAGGCCAGTCGCAATGCAGGACTTCTATGGACGCCCACTCCTCTATCCAGTGGACATAGGACATTATCGCTAAATGTGAGAGAGACATGCTTCGGCATGAATGGGTTGACTCGACCGAAGTGATACCACGGCCTCACAGTAAACCGACGTGAAACAACGCTTACGTTGTTTTTCGTTGTGTGACTGAGGTTACTGTGGAAATCTAATTATCTAACTTCCCCAATCTTCCCAATCCCCGATTCCCCAACAACCCTTTTATAACTCCTAAACGGCCGACAAACACAATTTTAATGCTCCTCGGTTAATGCTTACCATCAGGTGATCCGTTTACACGTTTACCAATTTGTACAATGACGAAAAAACTTTCTCGCTATATTTGTCCGTAGCAACTGTTGATAGCTAACAGTTTACACGAGAGAATTTGTAGGTAAAATCTAGCATATAACAACAAACCTGTAGGCGTAGTTTGCTTATTAAATAGAACACCCAAATAGGACTTTAGAAATTCAGAAGTCCCAACTGAGTCTAGAAAATTAAGGTTGTTTTAGTAAACCCCAGTAAGTTTTGTTTATACACAATTTAACGTGAGCATTGTTTGTTTGGTCCAAATTAAGTTTTTGTCGTAATTTCCAAAAACCGTATATAAACTGAATTAGTTAGTCTAAGTAATGTTAGTTTTGATTGTAGTTGTGAGTTGAAAGTTTCTTTGATATTTTTTTAATTGTTGTCGGTCAAGGTTACTTGTATACACGAGGCAATTACAAATAGTATTTGTGGGCTTACTTGTAGTTGACTAATAAATACACATCCATTTCTCAAATATAAAGGCGGAGGTGCGCGTCACGTTCTGTACTTACCTCAAAAAGCCATCAGACCACCACAGATGGTCTGATGCTGTCCCGGAACTGAGGATTGGCTACGGTTCGAAAAGACGAGTAAGAACGGGGTGGTTTTTAGTCAGTGAGAGTCTGACATTACCTCTTCTGCTCGCTCAACCGCCGACCACAACCATAAGGACACATCGTTGTTCAACCCATGCAGGGCACACCCTGTCTTCCTGACGATCCTAGCAGTGATGATACCCGAGCGTTTCGAAACAGTAACCTCACTCACACAACGAAACACAACGCAAGCGTTATTTCACGTCGGTTTTCTGTGAGGCCGTGGTATCACTCCGATCGAGCTGGTCCATTCGTGCCGAAACATGGCTCTCCCACACGTAGTGTTCTGTTGTTCTATAGAACTAGTATATAGATACATTTATGTGTATAAGCCTGGAACAATGTAAGGATATCTTACGCAGAATCAGTATAAAATAATGGCCAGATAAACTTGATATATGATATCACGTATTTTAGTGTTGTATATGGCTAATATTCTAGTTCTAGATATAGTGTTACTATATTATATGTATACTGTATTGTATTCTGTGAATAACATGAATAGTAGTTGAATCTGATAGGAGTACTCACTTCTACTGTCTGAAGAGCGGACTAAGATCTACACAATAATTTCACAGTCTAAGGCTGCTTTTCCACCAGAGATGTGCTATGCTACGTTGCTGTGGATGCGTTTGGCTTCCACCAATCGTATTCATTGGTACACACACTGTTAAAAAGGGTCTCAGCGAAGCTATGTTTTTTATATGGAACTATGCGTGCTATGAATGTGAGCTATGGATGGCTTCTCTACTATCAATAAATCGCATATTTAACCTGCACATCTTCCTCGCACACCTACTTTGCGACGGCGCATCGTAACTGTGCAAGTAAGATGTGTTATAAACACCCATACATAACTTAGTATATAATTAAATACATAACTTAGTATCAGTGGAACATAGTCACATAGTTTCACAGCTTAGCTGTTACGTCTTCGTAGCAAAGCTACATAGCATACTTCTAATCGAAAGCACCTTAAACCTCATATTCAATGGCGTTACTACCAATAATCAATAATTATAATAAAAAAAGCATTTGATACGTACTGCAAATCGAACGTGAAGTTTCTTACTCAATTAAAACCTCTGACTAAATATATAAATAAATAAATACAAAGTGACATACATATATATATTGATGTATGTATGTCATTAATATATTATTGAACAATAAGAATAAAACAGCATTGAAACTCTGTTTTCACTTAAATTACAAGAATCCTTAGAATCAGTTTCAAACTACAATATCAAATAACATCTGTGGTGTTGCAACATCTCAGAAATCTGTGTAAAGTCTTTGGAAATCCCGGAAATGCTATTAAATCCCGGAAAACGGGAACTGCAAGGCCGGGATTCTTGGTCGTCTAGAACAGCACCGGGTGTACAGTTCTGATAAATAGAAACTACATTGATTGCGCTCATACTCTGTAGGGGATGGTTTCATGCAAGATGTAGCCAAACAATTGATATTAAAATTTTTATATCGCTCTTTTTGAACAGTGCAATGTTGCAAATATACGCAAAATAAATTGGAATCGAAAATTTAATGGTCGATGTTAATTGTATTTTTCGTTAAATTACCTAGCAATATCATATTTTATTGATATCGTGAACACTCCACACAGTCTCTACTGTGTGGAGAGAGTATAACTATAGAATTCAAGAAAACATATCCTCAGGTATGATGAATGTAATTTGTTTAGGAAATCATCCAATGATTTCTCCCGCCTTGGGCGAGGTGAAAGAGAGTGTCAGACTCTTATTAACAAAAAACCAGCCAGTTCCTACTCCTGCTTTTCAAGCCGAAGCCCCGGTAAACCAGCTAGGTAATCCGCAGCTCCGAAAACCAAGAAATAGTACAACTATTTGATTGCTTGATAAAATAAAAACCATCATTTCATCTTAAAAAACAATACTTGAAACGTCAATTCAAAATTTATTACCGTAATAAAACTTACAAAACTGTACTCAATTCTCAAGACAATAGATTTGACATCCCTCTACCATTAATTGACAGGAAAAATCGAACTATATACACACAAGTCCACAACTTTAATCAACAGCAACATATAATACACCATTGCAATTCAAATTTCATTCCTACAAGTTGAAAAATACCAGCCATTATTATAGTCCAACACAAAAAGCCGGACAATAAATTAAAAAATCCCAACAATTGACCGTAAATCGCAAGAATGTCGGTAAATTCGGAATACCTGTGAATGCCGGTCCGAAACTGCAGTGGAGTGCAGCTATAGTAAATATTTACGACATTGATTACAACGCTCACACCGCCTATGGATCGGTTTTTGTGGAAGGGGACCAAGAATTTAGTATTTCAATTTTTTTTTTTATTTAGTTTTCAACAAATGTATAATATGTGTTTCTGCGCGCAATATGGTTTTGTTGAAAATATTGTATCAACTTTGTTTATTAGTAGTTTTAACGATTTAATGTTTAGATTAGATGATTATAATTGTTAAAAGATATCTATACATACAATTTTTTAACGTAGCGCCTTTTATTCCCGAAGAGGTAGACAGAAGTGCACATCACATACATAATAGTGAAGTGAAGAAGTGCATATACAGTATACGGGTAATGCCGCTATGTCACCGACTGCCGACAAGGGGTCTCGGGTCGGATTCCCACAAAACCAACGAGGTAGTCGTAAACACAATTTCATTGAAAGACATTGATCATTTCTTGACTAATAATATCCACGTGTATAAAACATACGATTCATTTCCAACTTGGGATAATAATACAATCACGAAATTAGAAGATCAATTTACCAGAAATAGTCATCCATTTTTACAACCTACTTATTTTTAGACACACATTTCCAAGAGAACAATACTCGAATAAATAAAAAAGCAATTAATGATTTCTCGAAAAGTAATCCTATTCGATTAGAATCGATACTCGATTGTCAGTAGCCGAAACACTCGATATAATGACTCCGAGAACTATGGCATACAGAACCACGATCTATGAAAGTTCGACCTATTAATATCACAATAGCAATCCCCAAATTGCTTCACCAATAACATCGGAAAAACTACTTTTATCCTCGACTTTATGTACCAAAAAAAGTTAGGAGAACATTTCACCTTGTTAGGAAAATATATGAGTTTATTTACTTGTTGATGTGATAATGTTTTGAACATTTTTGTAGGTGTTTTTGAGATGCATACACGTGTAGGAGTCCTTTTAGAGTTGTTTTCTTTAAAGATATGATATAATATTTTTTTAAGGAATAAGGAGTAAATGAGTAGACGGATCACCTGATTGTAAGCAATGACTGTCGCTCATGGATATCCGAAACACCAGAGGCGTAACAAGTGCGTTGCCGGACTTTTAGGGGTTAGGAATTTGAGGGTTGTTGGGAAATCGGGGATAGGGAAGATTTGGAAGAGAGCGTAATTGGGCCTATGATAACCTCACTCATACGATAAAATAGAACGCAAGCGTTGTTTCACATCGGTTTTCTATAAGGTCGTGGTATCACTCCGGTCGAGCCGGCGCATCCGCGCCGAAGCATTATACTCCCACATTTGACGTTAGACGTGACTGGTTTCTTGTATAGGTTGACAAATAATAATGATTATATTTAACATGTACGTTTTATAATGGGTGTGTCTAACAAAAACTCTTTAGTTTGACCTGGTAATTCTTGAAATGAGATAGAAAGATTGCTCCTTGTCACAATTACCTTATCATTTACTTGACTCATTTTTACCAAAACGGTGCGTTAATGATATAAAAAGAACTCCTTTTTTTATAAATAATGGACTTCCACATAACACCATCCACCTCAACAAATAGGTAGGGAGGAATCGGCCAACAAATATTAATTGTGTTTAAACCAAACGCAAATATTCCGAGTGGAACGCATTATTTTGTGTGTCCAATCGATTCTAATGGAAATGAATTTTACTTCTGCATCCATTATTGGTTTTATTTGAAAATGTCGTATAGAAATGATAATTATAAATTATCGAATATATAGAGTGATTTCATTATGAATGTGGTTCATGTCTATAATTGGCATAATAGGAAGAAAGAAAGAAACAAAGAAAAAGCATTTCTTCGGCACATTACATGAACAGTGGTACAGACAAAAATAATAATATGCACATTACCCTGTGTCTTCTTAGTAATAAATAAATAGTGTGTATGAATACTTAAATGACCAATTTGAACAAATCGAGACTTTTCAGTTCTGTGAGCTCAGTAAGCTTTTGGTCTCAGATAATATACCGACCCTTTGGACAATACTTATGGGCAATTGCGAAACCTTAGTCTCACACCATAAGTTACTACACAATATACATAATTGTGATGTCTACTTGTAACACAAAACTAAAGGCAGATAGCAGTTACTGCAACTAAAATACTAACTATAATATCATGCCAAATTTGGTACACATATTTTTTTAAATAAGGATCTCTTTTTACAAAAGGTAGCAGTCGCTGCAACTATATCTATGCTATATCATACCAAATTTGATAAAAATATTTTTAAATACCTATCCCTTTCTGAAATTCCAGGAATAAGGTAACATACATATGCCATATACATACAAAGGTAGGCAAACAACCAAACACACACAGTTACAAAACTTTTCAACAAAATAACATATTAAAACAGTTCAATTTAGAGTTGGGATCCAATTTGCACCAGTTCAATTAAGGCCTGCCGAATGTGCAAAAATAACTGAACTTTTCAAATATGATCCGTTGAATATAACCTTCAAGGTGGGACGTGGGGTATCCCAGTTTTATCTGACAGCCATTCTGTCCCACCTGATCGTAAAAAATAATTGAATGGCACGGGAAACGGTCCGTTATGGCTCTTACCTCCCATGAAGGTTATAGTTAGGTTCAGAAATTGGGTACTGTTTCAATTAGATACAGTGTTAACTGATTCGGTTTTGGAATGGGGTAGGCAGAGGTGTAGGTGGTTGGTTTAAATATAAGATTGATGTTTGTCTTGAAGTTTGTTTTTGAGACTTGTTATACTGGTAGAATTTAATAAAGTATCGTTTTGTAAGGCAAGGTGTTTTTTAAGGACAAGCCCGCGACAACTTCCCAAACCGCTGCAACTCCTGTAAGCCAGAATCTACAGTAGATACAACCATGAAAAAACCGGAACACTAAAGTCCGTTCTAGGGACATGAATAACTGTATTAGATCCCGCATTTGTGACCATTTTATCAAAGAAACATTCGCCGAAAAAGTATTGTCTGAATGTACAATTCGTTCCATAATCACTTTTCAATACGCCGCATCAAATGTGACAAAACAACAAAAAATCTAAAATCCTCTAATTTTGTCCCTAGAATTTCCACTTACAAGAACAAGAAGAAAAACATGGAAAACAAAAGAAAGTCCTACAAGAGAGGAACAAGAAATCCACAAGTTGATAAGTTCGTGATAATAATGGTCTGAATTAAGTTTTTATCGTGAAACTCGAGTTCAGACTGTAGAGGTATTTAAGACGAAGTTACTCGGATGATATTACATGATTATGTGGGTTGTGAGTTGGTGAAAGGGACGTTCATGATTGGATAATTGTTGAGCTACATAGATAAAGATGTGAATAGTTTGGGAATCGATTTCAGAATTATGTAAAGAGTACACATACACATGGCAGGCTTGTAAACTAAGACAATTTGTTTTAAAATGATTTCATTTCGCTAGTGTCGGTAATAAGTATCTTCTCACTTTTCTATACAAAATGATGCCCCACACTAGGATTTTCTCGTGTCTTGTCAAACCTTCAAGTTCATATACACATGATATGACCAAAAAATTGTGGATCATACAAAAAGTTGCTTCGTGCGGGAATTGAACCCGCTACACCGCACTGACCGTGCAATCTTTTAAGTCAACCACTCGTCATAAAGATGTTTAATAATGATCAAATTTAATTTATTGAATCGGCACGATATCCATATATTATGGCTAATTAGAATGGATTTTTTGTATAGTTTCGTTAAACAGCTGAACATCTCAACATATCTAATAACACATCATTATGCCCAATACACAAAGTAACCAAACAAACAACATAACGCCCAAATAAGAAGCTAATACCAGCCAAAAACAACCCAAACAACGCCGCACTCCGTAATTCATCCCCAAAAATCTTGCACCTGAATCCACGCCCAGACAATATAGTAGGCGTAACGCACGCAATAGGCCCCAACCGTCCAAAATTACCTTAGAAACAAGGAAAGTCACTCCGGCAAATTTCCTCCAGTCGACATTTCCCTCAATTAGACAGTTTTAATGGCAAATTATGGACAAACATAGACCCGACTCCCGTCTTGTTTAGTTGACACATTTTTATAGTGGAATTAGGGTGGGAGCTGTCGAAAACTTCTCTTCGTAGCTTAGTTAAGGAGTGTTTTAAGAAGTAAGTAAGTTGTTGTTTTGTTTTTTTGTTTTATTGGTAAATTAAGTATATTAAATTTGAGGAAAAATAAAGGTGGTGTACACAAAATAACATACGTTTTGGGAGTTATTATAAAAATGTTGATTTCGGTGGCTAAGGTAAAATTAATTATAAGTTGTAATAAATCTGAAAGTGTTGTTTGTTTGGATGTTTGTGTATCAATCACTCTAAAACATCAAATCACGTTCAAGTCTTGGGTGATAGGATACTTATTATCCCATGGCAACGCGGGCGAAGCCGGTGACAGAAGCTAAGGTGTAATTTTATTTAAAACATGCATCTTTTAATTTTTTGTTTACGATATAAACCACATTCTATGTTACGGACATTTATTTATTACTAAACTTTAAAAGACACCCAAAATATGCTCAAGAACGGACTAACAAGATACCCTTAGCAGTAAGATCTCATTGGCACCCTCTATACGGCGGACCCTAAAAGGCTTTGTCGCAGCAACAACTTTGGATCTTAGATAAGGGCCTGTAATGTCTCTTTCAGGACTTTTTTCCAATTTATTTGAAAGTTGAAACAGTTCATTCCAATTTAGATTCTGCTAGCGTTTCATTTAGATATTAAATAGCACTTAATTGATTTTATCTTCAAACGCAGCCACAGTTTTGAGGGGACTATCTTTTCTTCTTTAATATGACAGTTTTACGTTAAAATTTGATGACTGGGTTTGTTAGTTAATTGGCTTTTGAATGATATAATTTGTACCATCTATAGTTTTTAGTTTTAGGTCTTGTTTTTTAAAGAAGGGGGGGGGGGAACATCCAATGACTTCTCCCCCCTTGGGCGAGGCGAGAGGGTGTATCACACTCTTACTGACTAAAAACCACCCTGTTTTTTGGTCTACGAATGACAATTTGAAATTAATGCTCAAACTTTCTTCGAGTCAGAAGAAGCCTTTGCTCAACGGTGACCATTGATAGGCTGTTGATGCGAATATTTTGATATAATTACTCCATTCTATTCCATTTTCTAAGTTAAAGTCAAACGACTTAAATGACCTTCAGATGCGGTTGGACACAGTAAAAAAGATGAAAAAAATCTTCCTGGAAAAATAAAATGACATGACCAATTCATTTTTAATAAAGGTTGGTCCAAGGAAATGTTGGACTAGCTTACATTTGACAAGATTTTATTTTTTCATGAAGAAAATTCAGACAACGTCGATGTTAAGCGCTTTTCCAGGAGAAACAATAATTGCTTTATTATATTAAAAGTGGATGTGCGTATAATTTCTTTTCTAATGTTAATATTTCTTGGATGACCTTGTAAGAGTTTATTTTAATGAGGTTATTAATGCCTTGATCAGCAATCAGCGCCGCCCATGGACACCCGCATCACCAGAGGATTTACTAGTTCTTTGCCGGTTTTTTTTAAAAAAAAAAACACATACAAAAATAGGAATTAACCACTAGTCGGACGAACGATTGAATAAAAACGAATGCACAAAATTGAACATAATTTTTGAGTCCTTTTTCTACATGTCCTCTACACAAGAGAGTTTGTCATGATTACCATGCTTACGGAAGTTCCGGCTCGAAAAGCAGGAGTTGGAACGGGGTGGTTTTTAGTCAGTAAGAGTCTGACGCTCCCCCTAGTCTTCACCCAAGGCGTTGTGAGGACCGCCCGGAGGACACGGTAGAACATACGGTGGCGGTGTGCCTTGCGTGGGCTGAGCACCGCCAAGTCCTCAGGGATGTGGTCGGCGACGGCGACCTCTCGCGCCCGGCACTGGTGCCGTCTCCTCCTTCTGCGAAACAGTAAGAGATTACAGTCTCAAGGGTTCAGGTTTGCGTGCGTACGGCGCATGCCTCAAAGAGACATAGATCACCGCAGATGGAGCCTAGTAGGGTTGATGCCGGAGCTACGGACTGTCAAGCGAGTTTCCGAGGCTCCGGCTCGAAAAGCAGGAGTAGCAACGGGGTGGTTTTTAGTCAGTAAGAGTCTGACAGTCCCTCTCGACTCACCCAAGGCGGGAGAAGACATTCGACGATGTTTTCTCCTCAAAAAATTTTTTTCAGGTTCATTACTAATCGTCAGTAGTTTTCGAAAGATTAAGATTTATTAGTGACCGCTAACACCACAAAAATCACAATAGTGACAAATAAAGAAACAAATCATTCATTATTACATGCTTTTACTATTGGTAAGGATTAATACAACATTTCCAGATTTATTTCGATAACGTGAGATAGAATGTTCTCTACTCTTTATTATCCGAAAATGACTTCGGTAGCCATATTTATTATGTCTTCAGTAATTTAGATTGGAAAGCGAAATATAACGAGTATCTTCATTTCGTGTATTGAAAGATCTAAATATATCTTCTATCGGAAATAAGGCGTCTTATGCTCGTATATTACGAAGAACTGTTTTGATCAGTTTTGATGATGGAAATGTTTTTTCGTTAGATTATTATCATTATTTTCTCGAGTTTTCTCTTTTTGGATTAATGTTAAGATGATTTTTCTTTTGACTACAAGTAGACAGTTGGTCAATGGGCTTTGCGTTTGCTTTTAGAGTATTACTGGATGTTTTTCGTAATTAGAATGCTTTTTCATCAGAGATATGCTATGTAGCTATGCTATGAAGATGCGCTGCCACAAAGTAGTTGCACGAGGAAGATGCGCAGATTGAGTCTGTGATGTACCGATAGTAGTGAAGTCGCATCGCATCCATTGCAATCGCATCTTTCCATATAAACAACAGCTCAGCTGAGCCCATTTCCACCAGTGATATCCTATGTGTACCAATGAATATGATTGGTGGAAACGTCAAAAGCCAAACGCATCCACAGCAACGTAGCATAGCATATCTCTGATTGAAAAGCACCCTTATACCATGTAGTTTAGAATCGAAATTTGGCAAAGTACTCCCTCTGTTGGAGAAAAAGGGGTTATCACTAAAAACAATGAAGATCTTTTATCTGACCTAAACATCAAACCCCCATGCGTCCACTGTGCAAACAAAACAATAATATACTTCACCAAAAATAAAAAATAATATCCAAATTTATATTCCAAAATACAAAACATTCTTATCGACTTTTATCTCTCATCCGCGCCTTCAGACGTTCCTTCGATAATAATTTCGTTTTTCAACATTATACAGGGATAAACGATTGAAAAACAAAATTTTGTGAACACGAACGACTCTTAATGGCGTCCCATTATAAATCGTTATTATAATTGGCTTATCGGGAGTAACTGCTATTGAATAAGGTATTCTTTAGGGAAACTAATTGGAGTTCCCTCTTTGTTATGATATTTCGAATGTGTAATTATGTTTTTGCGTTTATTGTTATTCAAATGCCTTGGAAATGGTGTCTTGTTATTCTGAAATAGTCTTAAGTGAAGCCTAGTTAATTGCTTGTCTGGAATACAGCAATAACCTCGCTTTCTATTACGTTAATGACCTATCTGTATAACAATTAGTGAAGCATTAATGCGACCGTCTGTGTGAGGTAGAAGGGAACGCGAAGCGGTGCGGTAACACGTGAATTTAAGGAGATGCGGTGTGACGCGTTTGCTATGTTCTATGTGCATGTGATTCATGTGAATCGTATTGTTTTGTTGCAGTTTTAGTAATTATAAACAACATCGTAAAAATATCAAATCAATCACCGGTCGCATACGCGCCGCGCCGCACCGCGCCGAACCGCATAACGCTTTACGTTTTACGAAATCGAAACGAGAGCGCGCTCGATGCTGTGATTGGTTGGTTTATTTGCTGCGGCCAATCGGAGCTCTGAACGCGCTCTCGTTTCATTTTCGTTCAATATAAAGCAAAGTCGTACTAAGGGTACAGAGCGCCTAACGCGCTCTCCTTTCAAAAACATTAATCGCAAAACAAACTCATACTAAGGGCTTTGGTAGTATCAGCATTTCTATCTTTTATCTATCTTTTTAAAAAAAAACCTTGCCCCACATTAGGATTTTCTCCTGTGTCGTGGGTGCGTTTACAAACATACAAGTTCACATACACATGACACCCAGACCCGAAACAACAATTTGTGGATCACACAAAGAGTTGCTCCGTGCGGGAATTGAACTCGCTACCCGTTGCGCGGCAGCCAGTTGCCCAGCCACCGCACCAATCGTGCAGTCAAATTACAGCATTGACAATGAACTCGTCTTATAGTACTATAATGGAATTAATAATATTGTCGGAGAGTTTGAAAATTTTAAGTAATCCTTCACACTGTTACCTTTCAATCGTTTCTTTGGCTCGGCACTGAACCCGAGTCTTCTTCACCCGTCGAGGCAATTCAGTTTCAATTTTCTTTTTTTTTTTCAAAGAGAAACTTCGTTTGGTTAATTTTTAAAGCTTTTTTTGATGTTAAACTTCAGATGGGGCTCGATAAATTAGATTTGGACACGTTTTCATCTCTTTTTTTTTCTTCCAAATTAGGTGAATGAAAGTTGTGAGTTCATTTGATGTAGCAAAGTTGATGGGGAAGTTTATTTTGAGTATAGCGGACTGTTGAGGAGATTTTTGTATGTATGTGTTCTCAAGTAATCTTAAACAGCCTATTAATGTCTACTGTTGATCAAAGCCTCTTTTCACACGGTGAAGGTTTAAGCATTAATCACCACGCTTGTTCAATGCAGGTTGCGGATTAAAACTAGTAATTAGACATTTCCTACACCGTTTGTCAGTGGTCTGTAAATAATCTTAGAAAGTACATACATATAACTCGAAAGAATTCACATTGGTATTTACCGTTGGTAGGTTTCGAACCAGCAACCTCATGCATGAGAAGTGGGTGCCATAAACCTATGGGTCATCACGACATTATACTTGCGAGACATTTATTACTTTTAAGTCCAATATTTCGTCCGTATATCCTTCATTTATTATTTACCAGCTTTCCCAAAAAAAAAACTTAGCTCTAGTGTATCCTAAATACTGCTTCTTCTTCTTCTTCTTTTTAGATACATTCTGAAAAAATAAGTCTTAACTTGTGTCATAGTAAAGATAGTTATGTGTAACACTAATAAACTAAATCTAACATAATTCCCGTGACCAGCAGTAACAATAGAATCTGACACAATGTTATTATTCTCATTAATATTTATCAATAGTGCATAATTCATGAGGTCGCCGTGAATTTGTGCCATAAAGTTAATTGACCATACACTTATGGTATACTTGTGTTGTCCCCTGGCGTTGGTCTGATGTTTCAACAATATTAATATGGGATGATAATATATGATAGTTGTGTCGGCCAATGCGCTGATCTCTAAAAGCGTCAACAACAATTTAAGGAGGTTTTAATCATCTAATTACTTCTCTCGCCTAAGTCGAGGCAAGAGGGTGTATCAGACACTTACTGACAAAACCATTTCGTTCCTACTCCCGCTTTTCAAGCTGGAGCCCCGATAAACCCGCTAGGTAGTCCGCAACTCCGGATTAGGGATTTAGCTGGGCCCCATCTGTGGTGGTCTGATGGCTCCTTGAGGCGCGCGCGGATCTCGACGCTGATACAGAAAGCGTATCTAGGGAGGCTGGTGTTAGGCGGATGGATCAAGGACCTGATACAGAAGACAGATCTCCTTGAAACGACACTCGACAAGACGACTCCTTAAGTCGCATTGATTTTTGTGCCTAATAAATCGTCTCTAATTTTGACGACTCTGTTTGCAAATACACAAAAAATTTAGCAACTAGTTTCTGCCCGCGGCTTCTCTCGTGTTCCCGTGGGATAAAAATCCTATCACCTAAGTTAGCTCATACCCTGTCTGTATACCAAATTTCATCAAAATCCGTTCAGTAGTTTCAGCGTGATTAACGGACAAACATCCAAACAAACATACTTTCACATTTCAAATAATATATTAGTGTTATTAATGTGATTTAGTAGATTATAACGAACAGACAAATTTTACTTACGTGCCTATATTACTAGTTAGGCTTAGTAAGTGTTATTATGACATGTTTTAATGAAACATACACCTATGTTTCGGCAACATGTTTTGAATTAGAATTAATCATTTAACATAGTTAGTTCCTATGAGTTTATATAAATTTGTACTTGTTTTGTTAACATTGAGATTACATTTTCAGTACCGTAGTAATTTAAACAGACAAATGTTTGTATAAGTAAAAAAATAAAGAGATGTATAATTTTCAAACATGTACGATATGAGTCCTAGATGGAAATATATCCGGAGCTGCGGACTACCTAGCGGGTTAACCGGGGTTCCGGCTAGAAATGCAGGAACGGGGTGATTTTTAGTCAGTAAGAGTCTGACACTCCCTTTCTCCTCGCCCAAGACGGGAGAAGTCATTGGATGATTATACCCTCTCAAAAAAAAGCTATAGCAAAACCTCATTCATTTCCCAACAACGGATCAGATAATCACGGAACAATTTAGTAGAAACCATTCTTATAGAAACAATCGACCAAAAAACGGCAAAACACTGAAATGATCGCTTCATTTTCAATTTACATAATCTTACCTTAAACTCGACGCGACTCAAATTGATAAATTTTCCTCTTAATAAGACGAAAAATTGTTTGTCGAAGGTTCCTTTAGGGCGGGACTCCTCACAAGCGGAGATGAGTGAAAATATATTTTTATTAGACAAAACATCTATAGGACTTGACTGCCTTATTTGGTCAAGTGGTCACAATTACGACTGACCGGGAAACGGGTTTCAGGTTCGATTCTCGTGTTGGCCAAATTCTATCATAAAACATTTCAAATAACAATTTTTTCAATACCGTAAAAAATCGGAGGCCCAGTTCCCTTCTTCCCAATCTTCCCAATCCCCGATTCCCCAACAACCCTTAAATTTCTAACCCCAAAAGGCCGGCAATGCACTTGTAACGCCTCTCGTGTTTCAAGTGTCCATGGGCGGCGGCGATTGCTTGCCATCAGGTGATACGTCTGCTCGTTTACCGGCTGGTTTACCGGCTGGTTTACCGCATGTTCCATAACAAAATAAATATCCGCTGTCATCGATTTTCATCAAAAAGGTTATGTTAAAATTCTATTGGTTATCGCAAAAAATCTTTCCATTCATCTCGTCTCTGCTTTAGTACAGTACAAGCCTTAGTCCATTTTGAAATATGGGAACGTACTCATTGTTTGATTTCAAAAGAGAAAAGGTGGGAGTGTTTTTTGTAATTTTGTTTTGAACTCAAGTGGGGTGCAATGGGTACAGTTGATTTATATCGTTTGTAATTTGATATTAGAATTTCGAATTCTTGAGATTTCGTTTTCTGAAAATTTAATTTTCGTTGTCCGTTGTAATTTGTGAAGTTACGTCGGGCTGAATGTTATATTGGTTGTGTGCTTTGCTATATAGTTTACTTTAAAGCTATTTACTGGCTTCGCCCGCGTTTACGAGGGATAAAAAGGTAGCCTATGTGTTATTCCAGTCCATAATCTACTCCTTCTACAAATTTCATCACGCTCTCTTCAGCCGTTTTCACAAACTTTCGCATTTATAATATTAGATATGTAAACCTACTGCCTATTATCACATCGTATTTGTTTCTAAAGGCTGTCAGAGTTGAAATTGTTTGCCACAAATGTATTCGCAGTCTCTAGTAATATGAGAATGCAGTGATAGGCTGATTTCTTAACACATTGATCGCCGTGGTGGTCACCGGTGACCGACGTTAGCGGAGGATTTGCCTTCAACAGTTTTCTATTGGCAGTCAAATACTTAAGTACCTACAATATTATTGACCACGAGGTATCAAACTAGAATTAGAGATCAGGCACTTTTTGGTACATCCAAATCCTCATACTTAAAGTATTTTCTGAAACGAAAAAAATTAAAGTCCAAAAATTAAAACATAAACCCGAAAATTTCCATTCTCTATTACACCACTTTTGGCAGCGACAATCAAAAGCTTGGAGCGTACTTGTGACACCATCCGAAAGGCCGAGATGTTGTAACCGCAGAAAAAAAAATTAAGAGCGTGGCGTTGGCGATCCTTACCGTGCAATCTGCTACATGTACCCTCGGTCCAAGGGTGCTCGACTCAAGTGCTCATTGTTCTATACTATAATAGGGAACCATTTTGTGTAGCCGGTAATGTTAACAGTTTCTGCCGCGTAATACTTTTTTTATGAGGTAGTTCGTTCGTATTAACATTACGGTCATGAATGATGCATGTTTTTATGATGCTCGCTCTGATTTTATGGCGTGTTCCCTGTGAGGAGACCGTGTTTTGTTTCGTTATATAGGTTTGTTTGAATATTTTTTTGTCACTTGCGATGTAAGGACTTGTGCGCAATTGTTTTTGAATACTTAGCGTGCTTTTCTACAAGAGATGTGCTATGTAGCTATGCTGCGATAATGTAATAACTAAGCTGTGAAACTATGTGACCGTTTTCACTGATACTAAACTATGTAGCTTAGATGTGCTATGAAGATGCACCGTCACTAAGGAACTACTGTAAGTAATCTGTTCTGTACGTAGCTTTACCATACACGATCATCAATAGCATATTCACAGGACTCATCTTTAGCACTTAAAAAAAGTCTCTTTATTTTTCAGATGATAAAAAACAAAGTCGAATGCTCTGCCTCTACAACTAAACTTTCACTCAAAACTTCCAAAACGAATAACCAGTCACTCAAACAAGTAAAGTGTACAAAAACAAAAAGAGGCTACTGAGCCTCCTCTCTCGCTGTAACGAAATAACTGGTTGCAGAAACGTTGTAACCGTTATAAATCACAACAACGCAACGTGTCGAGCTCCGGTACCTACTACATCGGTACACAGCCTCATGAAGCTAAACAAAACCAGTATATCATGATCTCATTTTGTATAATCTTGCTACGTATATTCAAAGGTCAGTTTATATTGGTTGTGTATAGCCTGATGTATGATGATGTACGCGAAATATCGGAACAAACTTGATTGTGTCGGTAAAATGTGTTGTAACGACACGAAAAAGTCAGTTTGGGGTGCTACGTTTTTGTTGGACAGTATTTCTGGTCTTTTGGACATCACTATTAAGTTTGGAAATAAAATAACAACGTTAATTAGTTATTTTTATGGTATAAGCCGGTTAACGAGCAGACCAATCACCTGATGGTAAGTAATCGCCGCCGCCCATGGACAACCGAAACACAAGAGGCATTACAAATGCGTTGCCAGCCTCCGGTAACCTCACATAACGAAACACAACGCAGGCGTTGTTCCACGTCAGTTTTCTGTGAGGCCATGGTATTACTCCGGTTGAGCCGACCCATTCGTGCCGAAACAATGCCCTCCCACACTCTTTAAACACTTCAGCAAAATTTAAGAGCACAGCCGCAAAATTTATGTTTAAAACCAGTAATAAGATTCGAAACTCAATTTATACTAGCATTTCACCGAAAATAGCAATCAGATCAAGTACCTTAGTCTACATAGCTTTACAAAAGAAATATCCATTCTAATTTTCCGTAACGTCATCCAATCTTACAGACAAAGCCTATAACGAAGCTTCCGCGCCATTATTTTTAACTCATTCCTTCCATATGACGTCATCAACCCACATTTGGCCCAATACTGATCTAAAAAGTGTTCCATTATGGAATCCATGACGGTTCCAGCCTCGGAAAATCCAATTCCAAATTTTCCGAGTTTGGAATTACTGAGTACGTTTTCGTGAAAGAAATTGATACTATAATTGTGTAAGAATATTATTCTAAGTGCTATTTTCTAAGGGGATATGGAGGGGTGTCGATTTTTATGATTCTATAAAATGCTACACCGCAATTTTATGGTGGATTCAACTTTTTTGATGCGAAAAGAGTAAAAGAGTTATTGGTGAGTTTAAGATGCTGTTTCGAGATGGAATAAAATTTAAATGTCCGTTTCTTTTACACTAAAATACGTCAATGTACCTTAATCGGTACTTTCGAGGTCCGTGGGAAGAATACGGGTAGTTATTGACATATTGTTCTCACCGTCACTACGGTACAAAGCAAAGCTCATTACATAATTATGACTAGCTATAATCAGAATAGCTTGTTAAACATTCTAACTAATATTATAAATGCGAAATTTTGTGTGTATGTTTGTTACTCAATCACGTCATAGCGGCTGAAAGGATCGGGATGAAATTTGGAAAAGAGATACATTATAGTCTCTAATAACACATAGACTTTATTCCCACAAGAACGCAGATGAAGGCGCGGGCTGAAGTTAGTGTTACGTACACTTTTCACCAATTACTAGGGCCCTTGTAATAACGACTACTCGACCAACGAGGCAGCCAATATAAAAAAAAAGTTAATATAATTCGTTCATACTACTATCTGTCTCGCCAAACAAATTTATGAGCACTGTCTAGTATGTTACGCTGGGTTGTAAGTGATAGCTACCTATGAAAATATATATTCCTTCTTATTTATTATGTTTTACTACAGTACAGTAACATATATTACGTTTTTCTGGCTGAGACACTTCAAACATACATTACATTAGGTCGTATCCAATTATATGTTTTGTAAGTAAATATTTTTGACGTTCAAAAGTGTTTTTGACCTTGACTTTTAAATACAAAGTGAACTGTAATGATTAAATTACATTATGATTATTAATTGATTGCACGGTTAGCGGGTTAGGTGGCAGGGCAACCGGGTGCCGCGCAATGTGTAGCGGTTTCGATTCCCTGGAGTTAATTTCAGGTATGTGTGTCATGTGTATGTCTTGTATGTTTGTAAACGCATTCACGATACGGGAGAAATACCAAGTGTGGTGTATCTAATGTAAAAAAAATGCTGTAAAATTTATTAAAACATTTATTTGATTAAATTTAAAATTACAATATAATCATTAAAAAACTTAGAAAGGAAATAAATTTACGGTTTCATTAAACTAAATTAATTACCCATTATGATGATGATGATGAATGGCCCATTATATTTTATCGAAAATATTGTTAGTACTTATTCCCTTAGTCGATCATTTACTCTCATCCTACACCACAAATGAAACATACTACGTTATTAGAAAAAGCGTAGCGCACCTATTTCGTAGCAATGCGGCGTAGCGAAAGCGTAGCAGGCCGTGCGTGTAGCGTCGTAGGCCTACGCCTACGGAGGCTACATGTTTCAAATACAAATAACATTTCTGGGTGTTATTATGTTGGGAATGGATATACGAACATAACATTATTAAGTTATCTAGCTGATGCCCGCGGCTTCACTTGCGTGGGTTACGGACTTAATAAAAATAGCCTAAGTTAGTAAAGTTGGTTCAACGATTTCAGATTAGCCGGAACAAAGTCACCGACAGACAGACAAAAATTGTAAAAAAAAATATTTTGGTTTGTACGTCAATTTGAATTGTCCGTCAGTCTGTCTGTCAGTGACTAAGTGCTTGTTCCAAAGTGTAGACTTGTTCTTAAGTCGTTTTTTCTATCCTTATTTCCCTTTGTAATCTTAAATCTTTAAAACTACGCAACGGATTTTGATGCGGTTTTTTTTAGTAGATAAGAGTGATTGAAAACGAAGTTTAATCTATACTAATATTATAAAGCTGAAGAGTTTGTTTGATTGTTTGTTTGTTTGTTTGTTTGAACGCGCTAATCTCCAGAACTACTGGTCCGATTTAAATAATTCTTTTTGTGTTGAATAGTGCATTTATCGAGGAAGGCTATAGGCTATAAAACATCACGCTATGGCCACCAGAAGCCAAGCAGAGCGGGTGAAACCGCGCGGAAGTAGCTAGTATTATATATAATGCATGCATAATATATCACCATTGCACCCATGTGAAGCTAGGACGGGTAGCGGCTAGTTAGAAATAAAACCATTATATTCTACTTGTAAGCGTTTTTAAGACTATAAAACTATTTTCAATAGACCAGAAACCAGTATAAAAGTTTAACAGTTATAAAATGTTGGATCGCATGTAAATTGTTTCAGACTCTCGAAGAAAACTCATAAAATATCAGTTCGGAAGTCACAAAACGTAAATGACTGACAAAAAGTACCATCGAACCTTTTTAACGCGAGTTAGGACGCTTGCTCACTGCGGCGTACTAAAAAATGACGTATATATTTTTTTCACTAACTGTCAGTATATTTTTACACGCAAACTCAGTCTTCACCTGGGTATTAGTCACCAACCAAAGTGATTTTAAGTGTGGGAGAGCCAGTTACTCACCAAACGACTGTTAAAATATTTGACAGAGATTAGACATGGAGTTTCTTGCTCGTTCTTATCCATTCGAAGCTGCACTTTGGAACGAGCACCTAGCTTCACTGACAGACAAACTAACGGACAATTCAATTTGACGCTTCAAAAGTGTCTAATTTAGGATTAATTGAAATAAATGCTGTGACGGGCAGCTTCCAAAAGCTGCGGAATTCCTAGCGGGTTACCGGGGCTCCGGCTCGAAAAGCAGGAGTAGGAACGGGGTGGTTTTTTTTAGTCAGTGACAGTCTGACACTGTTTCTCGCCTCACTCAAAAAAAAAAAAAAAAGTTACGGAGCTTTGATCAAATTTTGAAATAATTTCGAAATACATCCTTTATTTGTATTTCGCATCAATGGTTTAACGACTTAACCCTTCAAACGCGAGACATCTGTCCTTGGACATTCGCACCGACGACCGACTCCCCTCGAGTGGCCGTCGAAGGGTTAAGTTCGCGTCACGGGAATCGTTTTACTTTTCAAAAAGTTTCTTTTTTTCCTTTCTGTTGTTGCGGAAATTGTGATCTTTTTAGAATTTTAATGAGGACAGTTGATAAAGACGGGTTGTAATGGGTTAAGTGTATTTTGTTATTAAGGACATTTTATTACAGGATTTTTTCTTATATTTAATTGAATTTCGTGGAGTGCTGGGGGATTTAGTAATTAAGTGTTAGTTGGTTAAAATATTTTATTTTTGTATGTTGTGTAGCATTATGTACTTCTACATTCTGTACGATGACGTCACACTTATTAATACCTAAAGGGGAAAGCAGATCTGCACATGTGCTATGGGGCACAATAGGAATGATGACGGGGTATGAACAATGAACATTAAAAATCTGTTAAGTTCGTCAGTTAGATAATGAAAAAATATTATTTGACATGTACTTATTTTTTACTTTGTTATATATTATAAGATAATAATACTTAGATAAAATGACAAAAAGTTTAGGAGTCGGAGTAAATACGATATCTCTACGTATCAAATGCACTTAGAAGTGACACGACGCAATATTTCAAATCAATATATCTTTGAAAGCATATATTTCGTGGATGTGGATTAATAGGCAGTTTTCTGATCTGTAAATTGAATCCGAGACCTCTAACTTCACAATTGCTCTTACTAAAATAAAGCGTTTTTACTACATAAGGCTACTTGCTAAATAAAGCACTCAAAAACATGACTTCACAAAATAAAATCCCTATTTTAATATACATTCTTAACACTCAATTAATACGCAATTGGCATCACTGCTGGCAATCGCACCACATTATAAGAATAGTAACTTTCTGATCATCTTATACGTATTCTAGGAATCACCATCTGTTCTAGCTAACTGCACTCGATACAAAATGACTAACACGTGATAGTATTTCTAACTGCCTTCCAAGTGTGTTCTAGATCTCCTAGGAAGTCTAAATGGTGTGCTGGGAGTCTGGTTGGGTCTTGTGACTTGATATCGTTTTGTGGTTATCGGTATAGGTATTCTGTCTGTTAAGTTACTTTCGCATGCTTGTCGAGTAATTTTAATTCTTAATATTGTTGACAAGTAGGTACACCAAATAATAAAATCATGCAATGTCATATTAAAATGCGACACTAACTTTTTAGTGTCACATTTAATATACACAATTAATGTTATGTATATGAGAGAGTGAGTGTATAATGGAAATACTTAAGTAAAATGTCACTAATCGGGCATAATTTAAAAAAAAATATATAAACTGAGTTCGTATCATATTTAAGTCCAAAATACGGCCTAATCCAAAACATTATGTACATCATAATAATATCTCGCTAAGATGTATCTTGGCATCATATTTTGTTCTCTTAAGATCTACTGTGCTAAAATTGAACCCGTGACAAGATTCCTAGTAGGCGGTTTCCACGCCACTAATCCAAACATACAATTTAAAATTAGACTTAACTAAAACCAAACACAAAGTTAGTTACCAAAAAAAACATAACTCAAACCACTACAAAAATAAATACGACCAATTCCAATTCATATTTATTTTATGTGCATAAAAATGCACTGCTTCACTTCAAGAGGTTTATGGAACATTTCCTCTATAACTGCAAAACTTAAGGCTTCGAATGTTTTCACGTGAGTGTGCTAGTAATATCCGCTGTAGTACCACAGTTCCTGTGTTTGGAAATGGAAGGTTAGAGGAGCGTGGCGTTATTTATATTGTTTTAAATTCATATAGGGATTTACCTGTTAGATATGTTTATTGGGGAAGGTGGTACAAGATTACCGTTTCACATCAACAGCCTATAAATAGCCACTGCTGACCATAGGCTTTTTCTCGCACGGAGTAGGTTTGAGCATTAATCACCACGCTTGCTTAATACAGGTTGGCGATTTCAAACTTATAATTAGAAATTATAAGCTCAGGTTTCCTTCACCGTTTGTCAGTGGTGTCTAAATAATCTTAGAAAGTAAATACGTGAAAAAAAGTCCCATTCATACTTGCTATTGTTGGTAGGATTCGAACTCGCTCCTTCGTGCATGAGAAGCTAGAATAAAGAAGGGCCAAATTAATAGTACCCTTAACCGATGCCTCAAAAGACTGACGACTCTTGATGAAGTGGATATAGAGGTATGTAAGAATCGTAGCAATTAGCGTTCATAGTATCTGCCTATCCCCATGGGAGACAGACGTGAGGTTATCATCATTACTTAGAAATAAAAAATGGAAGATAGTCATCTCTAGTCTAAAAATCTTCTCCAAATATCCAAGAGATTTTTGAAAAAATAATACCGAACACAAAAGTCCACTTGATAAAAATGGCTTCAGAAAATTGCACTTTCCAAGTCTTTGGACGGATCTCTGACGGGAGAGCGACGGGGTCGGATTTGTCAACCCTCGATTGATGACTGAGGTAGAATAATCCAAGGAAGATTGAAAGGGTCTCGCAAAAATGTTGGATGCATTTTCTTTGCGGATTTTGCAGTTACAAGAGCTTTAATTGGGAAGGATTATTGTGTTGTTTGGTAAAGAATAATTCTGCTGTTGTTTTGTTTTGAAATAAATTCACGTCATTTAACCTCTAAAGGAGATGACATCAATGCGTGTATACAATTAGGTTTTGCGGTTTTGCTCGCGTTAAGAAGCATTATTAAAGAAATTCATCAATATCCTTTCTAAGGGCAAGCTATTACGACGTAGGCATCTGCGGATGCCATTTCAGCCCAATCCGTCCAGTGGTTTGGGCTGTGCGTTGATAGATCACTATGTTAGTCAGTTACTATTTAGATGTAAAACCCATTTTTCCCAGTTGTGTACCGTATTAAGCTGTTGTCATGTACTGGGCGTAGTTTTGACTTGGCTCTATTAAATACATTATTTTGTAAAACTATTTACTTCACAAGCCTTCATCGAATAAATTAAATCTTCAAAAAACTCGACAGTTAAGACATCAGTCTATAATAATCTACGTATGTTAAACGTAACTCAAATAGTTGAAGATAGTTTAATACGAACAACAAAACGAAAATCCTTCCGAATTACTCGGTCCAACAGTAAATTCAGTCCACGGTCCATTCATCAGCTAAATCGAATTTTAATTGATGTTCGCGAGCAAAAACACGATTCATTCCCTAAAATCACTGATTTCGAACACAGTGGAACCTCTTCTGCCTCATTGCACAGTGTTCCGAAATAGAATTATGTAAGGAACAAAAAATAATTGAATAGGTACTGCCTCGTTCTTAGAGCTTTTTATCATCATATCTTTTGAAAAATTGCAGTCATTTTATCATTGAGAACGGTATAATGAATTGAAAAGGGAAAGTTCTCGAAGGTTTCCTAAAAGTGATGGATTGTGTGTCACTGTGATTAAGTGTCCCATGGAAATGGCCTAGGTGAATGAATGGAGAGTGTTGACCTGGATAGGGTAATGTAACATGGCGCCCGCCGATAGCTATGCAAATTGGAACTTTTTAATTTATTTCTTTAAGTTTATTTTTGTATAAAGTTTATTTTTTTGTGTGTAGTGTTTTCGTATGGAGAATTTTAGTTTGTGTCAATGTTAATGGTTGATTATGATTATAATATCGATGGTTGAAAGGCTAATTGATATAAGCGACATTTTTTACGATATAAATTTATATACATATTCGGAATCACCGAATTTTTCTCCATCGAATGATGTATAAAACTCAATATCACAAAAAAATCTCTTAGATCAATTAGCCTCTCAACAGTCGACATATTTTTATGATTTGCATACAATTAATTGAATTCTACGTAATATATAAATGTACAGAAAAGTTCGTTCTTGGAAGTGCTGTATTTTATTTGTGGTGATATTAAAAGGTATGTATATATTTACATGTAATATGGTAGTGTATTCAGTTAAGCAATTATTTAATCGAAGATAATAAAATATTTATTACAACATGCTGAGTAAACCGTTCCGTTGAATTTGTAATAATGTAACTATGTATTATGTACTTGTTTTGTTTGATTCCATTTAATTATAAATTGATGTTTAGTTTCGTTAATATTTTCTCTGTACTATGCTTATACTATTAGCATTTTCTTTATAAAATATACTGTATGACAGAATCATAATAATATTTTACGAGTTAAGAAATACCGTATGGGAAAACCTCTTATGACTTAATTTAAACCACATTTTTGTCTTGACTGACGATGTACGAAAAATGAGCGAGGTAGGTAGTAGTTATATCTTTAGTTCGAAAATTTTCGGTTTTCGTTGAAATATTTAATTGTATTATGCTTCTGTGGACGAGTACTACTTGTACTTTCATTTAAGTCATACAAGTGATCCCCATACTGTATATTATACGACTATAATAACATTGTAGACAATGGTATTTAAACGTATCAATGACACGTATTTAAAAAAAATATAAATAACTCAACGCAGGCCATGAATCAAACGAAAACAAAACCGTACAGACCATTCATTATATGTAACAACAAAGAGATCAAAGAACTTCATCCCCTCGTTTTTTTCCAGACGATCGATAATTTGCACCACAGTTCATTATCAACTGCCTCGTTGGCCGAGTGGTTGCAAGTGCGACTGCCGGGTCGGGCGAAGTATTACTGGGCATTTTTCGGTTTTTCGAAAATTTCTCAGTGGTAGCACGGAGTCTGGAAATGCTCGGTATATGGCAATAGGCTCACACATGGGACTTACAACATAAATTGTCACATGTGGGTATGCATTTGACTGCACGGTTGGTGCGGTGGCTAGGCAACTGGCTGCCGCGCAACGGGTAGCGGGTTCGATTTCCGTACGGAGCAACTCTTTATGTGATCCACAATTGTTGTTTCGGGTCTGGGTGTCATGTGTATGTGAACTTGTATGTTTGTAAACGCACCCACGACACAGGAGAAAATCTTAGTGTCGAGCAACGTTTTTAAAAAAACATTGGTATTATGTGCCATAATGTGCACCTCTGCCTACCCCTTCGGGGATTAAAGGCGTGACGTTATAAAAAAAAAGTTCATTATCAAATAAACAGGGAACACAAGCGCAGTGAGATAAATTTTATCCAATCTGTAACCGCTTATCGTGAAAACGTTGTTTCACTGAATTACTTTCAATCTCTCTCTATAGATAATTAGAAGACTGCGTAAATCAATCCTGGTGAAGTGGTTGGATCTATTCCTTGAGACTCACAGGTCTGTGGATATTAAAGCCTACTACTAGTAGTTTTTCGAAGTTAAGTTAAGTTATTGAACCGGTAAACGAGCAAACAGATCACCTGATGGTAAGCAATTGTAAGTGTAAAGTGAATTTTTGACTGGGCTGATAATGGAAGGCATCCACTGTCAAACAAAGATGTATATCATATAATGGAATGTTTTCCTAATCCCCATGCTTGTCGTAATATGGGATGTCTAAGTATGGGATTGTATATTTTTATTATAACTTTTGTAAGACATACAAAATACACAAAAAAAAAACATTGTGACTCGAAACTATTAAAGTTTTTTTCCATTAATATACGTGAGTAAACCGTGATTTTTAGTTAATATGTGATTGTACTTATATCGTCGAAAATTTAAGGAACCTCTCATTAACTATTTTATGGTATAACTGGGTCGAAGAAATATATTTTTCTCGGTATTTTTACCTGTGGGATCGGACGAGGTAATTCAACTTTTAGTCCAATATATTATTAGAATTCTTCGCCGTTGGGTGTACACCCACTTAATCTGTGAAATGGCATTATCAAAAACAAGGATACCCTCTAGTCGTACACCAATTATAAATTTAAACTAGTACCTTTGACATTTATTTTGTGTAGTCTTTTAATAATATTTATTTATATTCCACTTAATAAATAATACAGTACAATAATGTAACACCCACGTTTTACCAGTAATGTTTTGTGACGTCATAGAAACAGTCTAATTACTGTATACTGAATAGAATTTTTCTTTTGATTATGGCTTAATAAACGAGCAGACGGATTACCTGATGGTAAGCAAATGCCGCCGCCAATGGTCACTCAAAAGTCCAGAGGCGTTACAAGTGCGTTGCCGGCTTTTTGGGGGTTAGGAATCTAGGGGTTGTTGGGAAATCGGAAAGGGGGGAAATTGGGCTCTCTGGTGTTTCGGGTGTCCATGGGCGGCGGCGATTGCTTACCATCAAGTGATACGACTGCTCGATTACCAGCTCATACCCTAAAAAAATTTGATGATTTTCCGCACTCAAAAATTCACATTCCACAATTTTCACGCACTCATTTGAAACGATACAATCAAGACTTTTTTCGAAACACAACACAAGCGTTGTTTCACGTCGGTTTTCTGTGAGGCCGTATTGTATCACTCCTGTAGACTCTCCTACATTTAAAATTATATTTTTTTTACGTTGGACATTCTTCTGATCCGTATGTAAACATCAAACTTCATTAATTCCGATGTAGAAAGGATTGCCAGTTCATTAATTATAAAGACTTTTCAGTACTTATCTACTAGTCATTTGTTATAGAATTTTCACTAATAATTTTGATTGTTTGTTGTTCAATGAAAGGGATTCGCGGATTACGTTTCTGAAGACCGTTTTAATGGGTACGGCTTCAATCTTCTTGGATTGGTTTTGTTTTAATGTTGTTTCGTTAGGAAATAATCGGAGGGCAACGTGATTTTTGGAGTGTTTCGTAAATGTTTTAGTGTTAAGAGGTTTTGAGTGTTGTAAGTAGTGTACAAGTCTTAAGAATAAATGAATAATTCGTATCGTCATGCCTTTTATCACCGAAGGGGTAGGCACAGGTGCACCACTTTTTACCGTTTTTGTTATAAGTTCCATGTAATGGGGGTGATCCTACAGCCAGGGCAAAATTCCAGACTACGTGCTACTACTGATTCATTTTCGAAAAACCGAAAACAGTGATATTTTGCCCGACCCGGGAAATACCGTGAAATACCGAGACCGCTAACCCCGAAACATCATTTATTACAAATTCAAAGTCCAGGTTCTTTACGATGTTTTCCTTCACCGTTTATCAGTGGTCTAAATGATAGTCTAAATAATCTTAGAAAGTATATGTAACTCGGAAAAGTCACATTGGTTCTTGCCGTTGATATGATTTGAACCCATACATAAGAAGCGGCCGTCTTAAACCTCCGGGCCACTACGACACATATCATGAAACATACTTTATTTTATCTCCTAAGGAATATAAGGAACAATACTAGCTAAGTAAGGTACGCATCCTTTTCTTGCCTCTGTTCCATCACATAACATAGCTCGTATAAACTTTAAAACCGTGAATATTACCGTAAACTGTGCCAGTTGACGCACATCAAAGTTCAGAGCGCCCTCTAGCGGGTGTAACAATAAAAGTTACTTCAACGCAAAGAATGGATTATACATGTTACGCCCCTTCACACAATGGCTCTAAATTTTACTTAGCCTGATTTAATGTGCAAGAGTCCAAGAGTTAGAATGCTGGATGGGTTTTGTTAAAGTTTTTTTGATAGTTTTTTAATAGTTTCTTAGTTGAGTGAAAAAAAAAGTTTATTTAAAGAAAATAAAAGTTTATTTGCCTCTAGGCAAATAAATTTTTATTTTCAAGATTCCAATTTATCCTTGGGTTCAATAAAATATACGTATTTATTGTGATTTTTGGTATTCGCTACTTTCATTCAAGTGTGTATTCAAGTCAGTATTGTGTCCCACAGTCCTTTTTTGTCCGATTAAAATGCCTTTAAACCATTTCATTACAACTGCTTCATACGTGTTTGAATATAAAGAAACTTGTCCACGTTCAAAATTTTCACCTGTTTTGTTTTATTGAGGATATCCTCACGCCTGTCTCTCATAGGGATAGGCAGAGACATTGGAACGCCAATTGCTACAAATCTTACATACCTCTTTCGCTTCATCAACAGTCCAGTCTTTTCATGTAAAACAAACATATTTAATTCCAAGCACCATCCACGATCTCTACATCCACGCCACACTTGATAACGCCAGCATGTCAGTTGCTTCGTGTTTTAGTGAAACTTTCCTTTCTGAAGCCACCTCGAGCGTTTCATACTATTATGAGAAATGTACGGAAGACTTCCTAGCTTAAGACGGTAGGTAATTATAGTGTTGTTAGTGAAGTGGTATAAGGAGATTGTTTTGGTCACATAATGTATAAAGAAGGTTTTTGGTAGTATGATTGTAAAGCAAGTGTGGGAGAGCCATGCTTCGGTAATAATGCTCCGGCTCAACTGAAGTGATACCACGGCCTCACAGAAAACTGACGTGAAACAATGCTTGCATTATTTGAGTGAGGTTACTGGACGCCTAATCACTTTCCCAATTTTTCGATTCCCCTACAACCCTTAAATTCCTAATCCCCAAAAAGCTAGCAAGTCACTGGTAACGCCTCTGGTATTTTGGGTGTCCATAGGCGGCTGCGACATACGTACGTACACGTCACCGGCAAGTGCAGTGTAGGACGTCCACCCACATTGTGGACAGATCACCTGATTAAGGTTGCAGGGAGCCGCTGGAAGCCTGCAGGTAGCCCATGTTCAGCAGTGGACGTCTTATGGCAGATACGATGATGATGACATAAAAGAAAGACGTTTTATTAATACTATTTATAAGTCAATAACGACTTAACCAATGTGGCTGAAAATTGATGGGGAGGTAGCTTAAAACCAGGAGATTTTTATTCAAGCATTTCCCTAAAATCCTACAAAGTCACGGACAGAAGCTTGTTATAAATTAAATACAATCATTTGTCGCAAATGAAGACTCACTTAACAAAATAAATCATCAACAAATAGAATATGATTGTATACGTTCAACCTCAACACTAATGGTATCTAATAATTTCTTTTACACTTAATATTTAACGACTTCATTCATCATGCGCGATATACCCAAAATATAAACGATCCTATTCCCCAATCACTTCTAATAAAACGGTACAAGGCCATAATGACGAGAATCGCTTGCGTTCGAACCTAATCGGCTCATCAAACAGAACGGTGCTGCTGATTCCGAGCTCATGCGAAATAACACTTTATGGCGCATAAGCTTGTCCATTACTACATTTTATAGGGTTATGCACTACGGAGAATATAATGCAAATTAATGCTTCGTGTGAGAGTCTCAGTAGTGTAGGGCTGACGATGGTTATAAAAGTTCATTACAGTACACGAGATTAAAAATCTAATGGAGAAACGTCCTATGTGAAGGAAATTGCGTTAGTGAAAATTTATTCTTTGCTTTCTTAATTTAAAGTTGCAAATCGAATGTGATTTAGGCACGTTTTTAATTAAAGGGGATAGATAGGTGTTTTTTTTCTAAGACCTGAGATTATTTTACTTGATTTGGAGTCGGTACTGTGTCCATTTTTTAGCTGGTTCATTTCGGATTGAGTAAATTTTAAGGAATATAATAGATACTCTAATAAATGGTACTTTATCGGAAGAATCCACAAACGGTGATATCATATTTAATTTTGTTTTATGGGATAAGAGGCAAACGAGCTGACGGATCACCTGATCACAGAAGATGATGAAAGAACAGTTGCGTTCTGTTGCTTTACCATAGGTCCAATTAACCCGACCCAGTCCTCGATTTCTTGACAACCCTGAAATTCCTAACTCCAAAAAGGCCGACAACGCACTTGTAACGCCTCTGGTGTTTCAGGTGTCCATGGGCGATGGCGATTGCTTACCATCAGGTGATCCGTCTGCTCGTTTACCCGCTTATACCATAAAAAAAACTTCAATAGCTTCCATTACATTCATGCACCTGATCATGTATTACAATCTACAATTTCTTCCAAATTAATACATGTATTTTATAAGGAGTTATAAATAAAAATTCTTACATTGTTGTTAATATGTAACAAGAACACGCATTTGCATTTTAGCAACGGTCGTATGTCAAAATTTTAAAGTTATTTAGCTTATACGCTGACAAGTTTCGCTGCTATTAAAAACAAAGTTGCTAGTTTTATAACCAGTATTACCGAAATATGCTTGTAACTAGTGATTTAATCTTTTGTTACTTATTCTATCTTGCTATTATAAGTCATATTGGTAAGACCAATTTATAAAATTTAAGTGCCTGTTTGTAATATTGAAATAACCGGTTTTACTACATATACAACATAAATATACCATACAATAACGTACAGCGAAATCACATTTAAAAAAAAACTGTTTGTCCAACCCGCATTGAGCAAGAGTGGTGATTAATGCTCAAACTTTCTTCTTAAGAGAAGAGACCTTTGGTCAGCAGTAGCCACTTATAGGCTGTTGATATGTTTTGTGTTAATTTGTGGATAATTAGTATCAATTTCATACTTTTTTTTACCTTTGTTACATGTTGTAATACAAATTCTATAACTTATTCTACTTTAATCCTTATTACAATGCATTTACTCACAAAACAAAATTACCTACAAAAATCACAATACACGTACACCTCCTATACATCCTTAAAATTAGTTTTCCCTCTATAGTTTTCATCAGCCAACCCTACAAAGTACATGGCGCTAGGTACAGTAAGCTCTAAGGACCGGCGTGTTACTCTCGCGATCCAATTAAGCCTAGACTAGACTATGCAAATACTATGACTCACTTTCACTCGTTAAGCACCAAGCTGGATAGTTCATTTGGAACTGGAGACGTGTTTTCTGTGTAGATGGAGAATAGGTTTTGTCATCTGTATTCTTCGCGTGGGTATAGTTAGAGCTGGTTGAGGGAGGACTAGATTAAGACTAGGCAACAGCGCTGTAATAAACTTGAGCAGTTAAAATAGTGACTTATAATCCACATGACAAGCGTAAAGACTATTTTAGAAATAGAGGGGACTCATAGTCCAGCACTGTACTTTATTGTATTTTTAAAAATCGTTGCTCTAGACTACGATTTTTTCTTAGTCGTGGGTGCGTTTACAAAGATATAATTTTACATACACATGACATACAGTTGCACCGTGCAAGAATTGAACATGAACACGTTGTGTTGAGTTTTTAACCGACTTTAAAAAAGGATGTTCCCTATCTGACCTGTAAACTTCGAAAGCATGTGACCGTTTCCACTGATACTCAGCTATGATATGTGATATGTAGCTGCTGTGCGAGGAACATGTGCTATGAAGATGCGCCGCCGCAAAGATGCTCGAATATGCGATGTATCGATAGTAAGGAAGTCATCCATAGCATCTTTCCATATAAAATAAAAAGCAAAAGGTGGAAAAGCACAGTTACAACGTGATTATAGGTATGTGAAACAAAAAACAAAATGACGTAACAATTACCTAAGCCGTTTGCAAAACAAGTAAGTATAATGTAGAGTTACGTAATGTCTTTGCAAAACCATTAAGTAGGGACAAATCTCGATAAACAGGCTTAACAAAGAAATTTCATTTCGTAATAATAAAAGCTCTGAATTATAACAAAAGGTATTTTAATTAAATTCAATGAGAACTGACGAAGTACTGAAGAGATTGTGATGCCGCGTTAACTGGATAATTACATTTAATTTAACCGTTTAATAAATTGTTTAACATAAATTTCTGTTAACTATTACTTTAGTTTTAGTTCAAAGCAGCATTTTCCTAACATCGGAATTTTTCATTAGACTTTTCAGTTATTTTCAGTGATTAAGTAAAAGGGTGTGTTGGAATTCCTGGACGTCTGAAATCATGACTTTAAAAGGCCTTTTCTAGAAATACTCTAAATTTTCAATTTCAGCTGTAGTACAGAGTCTAAAATTAGGACAAAGTGTAGCTTAAGACTCCGAAATACCGCACCATTTATGCATCACACAAAGAATTGCTCTGTGCGGGAATCGAAACCGCTAAACGTTGCGTGGTAGCCGGTTGACCAGTCAAAGTTTAGTTTGAATAAATATAAGTACTTTGACTTTGACTACCTACAAGAATACGGGCGAAGCCGCTAGCAGAAACTTAGGTTATACGGACAAAATTACTATGGCATTTAATCCTGTAATATTAGGGTGCATATCTCCCGGAGCTGCGAACTACCTAGCGGGTTTTCTGGCGCTCTGGCTCGAAAAGCAGGAGTAGGAACAGGGTGGATTTTAGTCAGTAAGAGTCAGACTCCCTCTCGCCACGCCCTGGTGAGAGAAGTCATTAGATGATGTTCTCCCTTTAGGGTGCATTTCTCCCATAAAACAATGCAGTCATATAATTTTTCTATCGACGATGTAGGTACCATTGAATTATCTAGTCCGTCTTTTACAATGTGAACAATAGGCATTGTGAGTCGGCCGATACTAGTACTATTGTAGCGTCAACAATAAGCTTGTGCACTAGAAATGTACTACACATGGGTATGAATGTGTAAAACTTGATGGATATGGTGTACAATTATAGGTTTGTAGTATTGTACTGTTTTAGAGTTGTTTAAAAGTGTTTAAGGAGACATAAACATAGAATAATGTCCAATTTTGTTAATCTCTGAAGGAATTATTAGAGGTACAATAAAAAACTCGAAACAAATACAAAAAGTTAATGTCATAACTGAATTTCCTATGATGATTTGCAAATCATGCCACTCTTTATTTTCCAAAATGCAATCCCATCCTTACTACAAACTCGTTGCTTTGTTTACATTTTAGTGTACACCGCTTTACTTATATTTAATTTTATTGGACAGGGCCGAATTTCTTTGTCACAGTGCACAATCATATTATCTTGTTTGTTCTTGCTTCATGATTGAAATTCCCACTTTGCTCTAGTGACGTCACATGAGTCTTACTTGATATAAATAGAAGATATTTATTTTTACAAGTCATAAAATCACTTAGGATTTCTTATAACTTTTTCCTTTTTCTAATATTTGTTTTTTTTTCTCATTCATTTTATTCCTGTCAACTATGATAAGTTTCAAACTGGTAGGACTTCCTCAAGATCTTTTATCCTTAATATCTTAAAAAATATCAATATCATTGGAACTAAATACCTGCATGCCTCTCTCCTTTTCTGTAGTCGTCAAAATAACATAATTCTCACACCAGACGTAACTTCACTTCACACAAAAACTAATAATTCAATATCTTGCATCAAAAATCGAATGAAAATCTCTTTCGGAATGAGTAAAATCAACTGTCATGGCTGACACCCTGTCTAGTTCGCATAGTTACATACAGCTACGCAGAACCATTATAAACTGACCGTCGAATGTATGAACAGAACATAGAAAGCGAGACCAAGATAAACTGGTAATGTATAGCTAAGAGTAACTGTGTGTACAATCACATTCAAAACACGTTACACAGGATCGACGTGACTTTTGTTCACAACTGTACCTCAGTGTTCAAAAACATTTTTGGATTTTGATTTTAGTATTGAAATGTTAGTGAGAGGCTGATGAAAACGTGACGTTGTTTTTTGGACATCTATGTAGGTACATATAAAAATTTGGTTTTTATGTTACAAGGATTGAAAAAGTGTTTTAAGTTGAAGTGTTTTATAGCGGACGGATCTGATAGTAAGCAATGCTGCCGCCCATGGACACCAGAGGCGTTACAACTGATTTTCTGACCTTTTGAGGGTTAGAATGTTGGGGAATCGGGGATTAGAAAGATTGGGAAGGTGGGATATTGGATCTCGGGTAACCTCACTCACACAACGAAACACAACGCAAGCGTTGTTTCACGTCGGTTTTCCATGAGGCCGTAGTATCACTCCGGTGGAGCCGGCCCATTCGTGCCGAAGCATGACTTTCCAACACTTACCATAAAATTAAAACTCAATTTAAAAACCCAGATCAGCAAAAGTACGGTATCTAAAAACGGCATACAAATCAGATACTCATCAAAACGTTTCATACGAGTATGAGAACCGAATCGTTTTGAAACGTCAGCATAAAATACTTTCAGGTTTAACGAACATGAAAATTAAGGCTGCAATGTGAATTTAGGTCGAACAGTTTTTCCTGTAATTATTTTCAGTGTGCGGTTTTCAGGTTTTAAAGGCTTGAATATAATTTTGTTTTGATATTCATGGAGGTAGGTGTTAACTAGTAGTAGATGGTGATTTTAAGTGTGGGAGAGCCATGCTTCGACACGAATGGGCCGGCTCGACCGGAGTAATACCACGGTCTCACAGAAAACAGACGTGAAACAACGTTTGCGTTATGTGAGTGAGGTTACCGGAGGCCCAATTACCCCCATTCCCGATAAACGATTCCCGGTAAACTATCAGGTGAATCACCTGATGGTAAGCAATTGGTGCCGTCCATGGACTCCTAAAACACCTAAAGCGTTACAAGTGCGTTGCCGGCCTTTTGGCGATTATTAATTTTAAGGTTTGTTGGTAATTTGGGGATGATGGGAGATTAGGAATAATTTGGCCTCCAGTACCTTTACTAACGTAGAAACACAACGCAAGCATTGTTTCACTTGAGTTTTCTGTGAAACTGTAGTATCACTCCGATCGAGCCGGCCCATTCGCACCAAAGCATGGCTCTCCCACACATAAATATACTTTTCAGCAAATAATAACAATAAAAACAAAAGGTATATTACTCGTATAACCAAAAATTCCACAATAAGTCGAACCAATAGCCAATTAAATGCGAAGTGAATATTACATACCTGAAACTCATTTGTATTGTAATATTATACTGAAATTGTGTAACTTCACAACGCGAAAGTCATACAATTCGCTACTGTTCCACAAAACATAATTAATTATTTAAGTCTACGAATTTGGCTTTATTTTAATGTTTATTGTTTTGTTTTATTTATACTTATTATTGTTTGTGTTTTATTATATTTGGCTTGTACGAGTATGTGTAACAAAATGTCAAGGATGTTTCGTTCAAAGTTTGTCAAAAATATTGTTGTTAAAACAGATTTCGTATAAAAGTCTAAGACTGCTTTTCCACCAGAGATGTGTAGCTAAGCTGTGAAACTATGTGACCGTTTCCACTGATACTTAGCTGTGTAACGGTGCAAGAAAGATGCGTAGCTCGAGTATGCGATAGTTGGGAAACCATCCATAGCACGCATTTTTCTATATAAAAAACATAGCTATGTTTTTCAACAGACTCAGCTAAGCCTAGCTGAGTCTGTTTTCACCAGTGCTATGCCATACGTACCAATGAATATGACTGGTGGCCGAGCGGTGGTATGAGCCAAACGCATTCACAGCAACGTGCCATAGCATATCTTTGGTGGAAAAGCAGCCTCATAAAAGTTTATCATCAAAAATCTCTAGCCAGAAAAAACGAGTGTGTAAACCTATGAATCGGGAATAAAATCTTCATTGTCTTAGCATTATTCATCTATGCTACTACAGAGAACATTTGAAAACAACTCAATAATAATTGAGCTTGGCAGTCACGCTTATAGCAACTCAATCAAGACATCGAGGCAGTCAATCCCTAATTATTTTAGATTTCAAACACTGATCACTATTTAAAGGAAAAAAAAACAGTTCAATCAAAGGTTTAAATTTATAATTTCATCGTATTTATACCCACGTAGCGATTCCCTACCTACTTTACTCTTAAGTAAAGCCTTAGCCTTATTAAAATGGCATTTTATATCATTACTGGATGGAAAAGGTAAGTTCAATTATGGTACATCCACTTTTACTCGACTTCTTCTTAACGGACTTACTACATAAATAAAATTGTGAAAAGTGGGTGTAAATTGTACAGTGGCACTACGTGCTATAATGTGCACCTCTGTCTACTCCTTCGGTGATAAAAGACGAGGCGATTCTTCATAAGCTTTTTTTTAAGGGAGAAAATCATCCAATGTCTGCTCCCGCCGTGGGTGACGCGAGACCGTTCCTTCTCTTCTTTTGAGCCAGAGACCCAGTAACCTGTTACGTTGCCCGCAGCTCGGAAACCTCTTCATAAACTGGTATTAAGTTTTTACGATTAACGAATCCCATACTTACCAACATGTGATCTGTCTGCTCGTTTGCGCGTCCATAAAATATATACCAATTCTTTTTCCCGGATCCGCGGACTACCTAGCAGGTTACCGGAGCTCCGGTTCAAAAAGCAGGAGTAGGGACGGAGTGGTTTTTAGGCAGTAAGAGTCAGACATTCCCTTTCACCTTGCTCAAGGATGGCTGATTTTTCGATCTCAAAAATAATGCAGTCGTTTTAGCAACCACACGACCAACAACATCATTATAATATGTATATAAGTTTCATAAAAATATACCTAAGAATGAAGTCAGAAACTTGGTACTCACTTTAATCTGAAACCCATTTGCTATGATGCAAAAACAATAAAAATATTGTTCCAGCGAAGTAAACCGGGAGTAATTGTTATTCATGAGCTACAGATGTGTGGAGGACTAGATATGGCACTCAGATAAACGTAGCTTCTCATATATTATTATTTATGTTCTACAAACATGATATTTATGTTGATTTATTATGCAAACATTGAATGCCTATTAGGTTTCTTGAGAAATTGTTGCCCGTATATTGAACAATGAGGGCGTTTCTTTTTTGTTTAATACAAACCTGTGATATAAGTTAAATGGCATTTAAGTGGTAGTTAACGTTAATATATAAGGCGCTTTAAAAGTATCTGCCACAGCTTTAATGGAATGTTAAGTTCAGAATGGGCTTGAAATGGCATTTATTTGTTTATAGTTTATTTTTTTTATATGTATTTGTTTTGTATGTTCCATTTTTTATTTTATTTTTTTCTCTTGTAAAATATGGAGTGTAAATTCTGAAATAAAGATTTATTTATTTATTTATTTAAACGTCAAAGCCTGCATTCACTTACCTCGTCATAGTATCAATGTCACATTAAGGGTGCTTTTCCACCAGAGTTCTCCTATGCTACGTTGCTGTGAATGCGTTTGGGTTACACCAATAATATTCATTAGTACGTATGGCATAGCACTCGTGGAAACGGACTCAGCTAAGCTATGATTTTTTACATGGAAAGATGCATGCTATGGATGGTTTCCCAACTATCGATACATCGTATACTAGAGCTCTTCCTCGCACAGCTACATAGCTTAGTATTATTGAAAATGGGTGTGATTAACACATCTCTGGGGCAAAAGTACCCTAAGGCTTTTGTATACAGCATTGCAGTATCCCTTCTAGTATCACAAGCCATATCTAGCGAACCTAACTCCCGAAACTGTTACATAACCATTACTACATGAAGACATATTGTCATGAATCGTGTGGCCATGATACAACCCTGATTATGTTAGGTTTGTATATTACAGTTATAATATATTGTGATGTATGTATATAGTTTAGTTTATTGTGCCCGTATGTGTATTGTCTAGATCAGATTTATGTTGATACTAACGTCTAATGATGTTGGTAGATGTTTGTGATTGATTTTGATAATTGCTGTGTGTACTTGTTATATTATTACCTGTTTCATTAACTTCATCAACAGCCTTTGGCAGTAACCTATTCAAAGATTCTTCTTTTTTAAAAAAACCTTGGTTGTGTCGTTAGTGCGTTTACAAACATACAAGTTCACATTAACATGACAACCAGACGCGAAACTACAATTTGTGTATTATACAATGAGTTGTTCCGTGCGGGAATATAACCCTCTACACATTGCACGGCAGCCAGTCACCCATTGTGCATATTTCATACCCTTATTGGTTAAAGAGAATGGAACCAATAAAAGTCTTCACGTTAAAATAAAATTCAACTACCACTTAAACATCCTAACACAAATCCCATCCACAAGATGACTAGCTCATAAACAAACAAAACACAACTTCATACATTCATAAAGAGGAGAACTAGGAAACAAACATTCGAATAATCGAGAAGTGGAATCGATTAGAACAATCGTTGTCTCAGCGAATCGGCGCTAACTCGTTATTTACGAGTGGCAGTTGCGCGCTCCGCTCTATAATTCAGTATCGCGAGGATATTCGATTATCGAGAGATATGTTTCGAATAGTTTTGTATCGATTTATTTGCACAACCCTCTCTGAGGTTTATCCGTGTGCAATGTTCTTGGAATAACGATGTTGCTGAAGATTTATTTTGTTGTTTAATGTTCTTGTCGAATTTTGTTAAGATGTTTTGTAAGATTGCTTAATTCGGTACGGAATGTTCACATTAAGTATTGTTTTTTAAGGTATTGATTTCAGTTTTAAATCAATTTCACTAATTAAGTATCTGCATGAACAAATAGATATTAGCTGGTTTATTTATTAAAAAACAAAAACATGCACAGTTTTAAGCTTAAGTCAATACAAATACAGTTAAGGTGATACAAAACTACTTCACATTTTATAGTTAACTATTTAAAAAAGTACAATAATTTTAATTCACCACATGATTACAAAGATTAATCGGATCAATCATTGAAATGCAAAATATAATTACCATTATGATATTAGGTGCAACTGGACGCAACACTTTTATTATAGTTTCTTTCCATTGTGTTATACATATTTAGTTCTACATTTTTAAACTTCATCTATTGTTTTTTGTTAGTCTCGCTATAACTCGAGAACAGCCGCACCAATTAGACAAAGTTTGGTGTTGAATTATTTGTGGAAGATTTAAAAGATGAGAAAAAAATCTTTGAGGTCGTATGAAATGCTGGGTCAACTTATTTGTCTAATAAATTAGATTTCTTCTCACAAAATCTCATTACGCAAGCCAGAAAGTAGTCGTTAGCATAGCAATAACTTAAGGCTGATGAAAAGTAAATGCATTCACCAACGTAGGCAGACGATAATGCAAAACAAATCGAATGTATGTACATTGTACATTGCATTTGCAAAATGACAAATATTTCCTCGCGTGAATCGATGAACAAATAATTCACAAACATCCATATATATATAGAGATACACGTTGTGTGTCTGTGTTACTGGTTTGAAGATGGAAATAGGGTAAAGTTTAAAACCACTAGGTTCTAATAGTGAGAGGTTCTTAACTTGACTGCATGGTTGACGCGGTGGTTAGGAGACTGGCTGCCGTGTAACTTGTCGATGCCGAAGGTTCGATTCTCGCATGGAACAACCCTTTGTGTGATCCATAAATTGCTGTTTCGGGTCTAGGTCTCATGTGTAGGAGAGCCATGCTTCGGCAAGAAAGGGTCGGGTCGACCAGAGTGCCCACGGCCTCACAGAAAACCAACGAGAACAAACGGTTGTGTTGTGTTTCGTTGTGTGTGTGAGGTTACCAGAAGCCAAATTACTCCCCCCCCCTCCCAATACTCGATTCTCCCACAACCCTTAAACTCCTACAACAAGGTATGACCTTAATGTTACGGATACGTAGATTCAAACAAACAGCAAAGGCAATTAAAAAGAATTCTTGTCTTTTACCATCAATTAATATTTGTACAGCCAATGCGGAAAATGTATCAAAAGAAAATTCAGTATCAAATTGCAAGAGAAAAATTAATTTTAGTATCGCGTATTCTGAAAACTGATTTGTTCCAATTAACTTTATATTATTATCTATAATATATTTCAATAAACAGAAAAGGGAACATATCTCACATACACATACGAGTAACACAAAACTACGTCAATTAAGTCTTTTTATCAGAGAAAAAGTGCAAAAGATTTTTCGCAGCATCTGTTTTGGTTTACAGACAAGCACAAAATAAATGTTGAGCATCAGGTTTAGTATGCTTTTTCACCAGAAATGTGCTATGTAGCTATGCTGCGAGGATATAATAGCTAAACTGTGAAGGTATGTGACCGCTTCCAATGATACTAAACTATGTAGTGAGATTTGCTATGAAGAAGCGCTAGCCCAAGTAGCTGTGCGAGGAAGATGCGCAGCTCGAGTATGCCATGTATCTAAAGTAAAAAAGCCATCCATAGCACATATCCCAAACACGCAGCCATAGCACGCATCAAGCACGCATCTTTCAAAATGATGCTACACGTTGGTAGGTTTCGCGCCCGCACCCTCATGTATGAGAATTGGTCGTTTAAAAACAACTCCAACACAGATAGGTCAATTTTAATTCTGTTGTTTTAAAAAGTTTATCCCCAACTAATCTTTTAGATAGTATGCTAATTATTAAAATATCTAGAAAGTTTACAAACTGCCTTCTATTTCACACACTACCCGTAACCCAATAGGTACACAACACATACATTGTACGCTATGTGCCTGATTGACAGTTCACGTGCGTGAGTGGGTCCGTTTGTCATCCTAATACATATTTTAAATAGATTTGTTCGATGTCCATTTTACATGGAAACCCTCTTTCAGATTTATGTTAGAGTTTAAAATGTATCGATTTATTTTTGGTTTAGACGATATTTTAATGGAATTGGTTTCTGTGATATAGGTAAGAGGTTGTAGTTTTAAATTATTATAAATATTAGTTTGACGTGATTAGACTTAGACTTAGATGTCACTTAAAGTTTGGTGAAAACCAAAATGTCTATAAATGACACCTATCTTGGCATAGGAGTTCTTTAAAGTTTTGGTGAAGTTGGAATGGGCGTTACTCTCTCTACCCTAAATAAAATGGAAAAACATGTCGCAGTAGCCGGTCAGGCAACAACCAATGCGTCAAACAACACTGTTGGCTATCGATAAGAGATTGCTGAAAGTACTTATTCCTTTGTATAAATCTAATCACTATGTATCCATGTATGATCCACTTAATAGATGTTCCATTCCAATATTATCTACAATACCTTCATTCATGAGTCTATTTAGCACATCACCACACAAATAAAACTCAACTAACGTCTACATTTCACATGCAAATGAGTTAAAATAATCCCAGAAATAAAGCAAAAGTTTTCTAGAAAATATTTCTAACAATATTCCCACTAAAAGCTGAGGTAGACTTAAAACAATTTTAATGTTTTCCTACAAAAACTACTTTGAGATAATTTGTGTCTCTTTCTGCAGTTTATATTTTTATTATAATCTACCAAGCTAGGCTTTTAAATGTGGCTTCGTCTGCAAAGTGAATGGGAACTAACTGTGAGTGACGTAGATGGACACAATGATAGCAGGATTTAAAACTATAGTGGCGCCATTTGTTTATCTGTAAATAGAACGTTACTATGCATATTTTATTCTTGTATGCTTTATGAGGATTATTAAAAATTTTTAGATCAGGAAAATGGTAGGGAGGCCTTTGCCCTGCAGTAGGACGATCTTGGCTGAAATCTAAATCTAAGGAAAATGGTAGGTGTGACCCAATCTTCTATCTATATTGACATCAACGTTCCGTGACAATCCAATGCTAGTTGGAAGCCATCCATTGCACACATCTTTCCATATAAAAAACATAGCTTAACTGAGTCCGTTTGATCCGGAACTGCGGACTACCTAGCGGGTTTACCGGGTCTCCGGCTCGAAAAGAAAAAATAAGAACGGGGTGGTTTTTAGTCAGTACGAGTCTGACACTCCCTCTCGCTTCGCCTAAGCTAAGCTGTGAAACTATGTGACCGTTTCCACAGATACTAAGTAACGTGCTGTGCGAATTGCTGTTCGTTATAAAAAACATAGCTTAACTGAGTTCGTTTCCACCATTGTTAAACTATGTGTACCAATGAATATGATTTGTGGCAGCTAAACGCATCCACAGCAACGTAGCATAGCACATCTCTGGTGGAAAAGCACCCTGAAACCTTTATTCAGTATTGACGTGTTAGACAGACAAACATACATTCACATTTACATTATTAGTCGAAACGTACATCGCAGGTACGTACCGCTGGGAAATAAGTCGTATGTGTAAAACTGTTGTCGATTTGTTTCTTACAAATTGTTTCTGTTAGAATTTATTGTTCATATTACTTGGTGAGAAACCAATTAATGTATTTTAGTTTGTGGATTTAAGGAGTTGTGAGTTTGATGTCTGAGTTAGAGTGCTTTTCCATCAGAGATGTGCTATGCTAAGTTGCTGTGGATTGCGTTTTGCTTCCACCAATCACATTTATTGGTACAGATAGTTTAACTACAGTGCTAAGCTATGTGTGGTAGCACTGGTAGAAACGGACGTTGACCCACGTTAAAACACGTCGACCCATTAAATGTAAAAAAACGGACTTATTTGAGTTTTTTTTTATAACGAAAGATGCGTACTATTGATGGTTTCCCAACTATCGATACATCGCATACTCGAGCTGTGCATCTTCATATCAGCTACATAGCTTAGTACCTATCTGTGGAAACGGTCTCATAGTTTCACAGCTTAGCTATTACATTCTCGCAGCATAACTACATAACACATCACTGGTAGAAAAGCACCCATTAGATTAGATTAGATTTCAACCATGATCATCCCACTGCAGGGCAAAGGCCTCCCTACCTTCCTTCTACTCCTCTCTGTGCACCAAAAGCACCCATAGTGTTAAAAATTTCTCTACAAATTCTCTCTTTGTCCCACTTTCTGGTCTTCATAATTTATTCCCAAAACTGTTTATCGGCTACAAATAACTTGAAAAGTCCAGTATTATACCTTCAACCAATTACGTCCAAAACTTTAGAAATAATGATATGCTGCGTAAGTACTTTAATTTCACCTCATCGAGCATCGCATTAGTTACCCGGACGGATTATCCTTTAAGATCAGGGTATCATATTTTACCCAGTTTCTTGTAGACACGGCTTCAGATCAAGCTATACATAACCATTATAAATTGACCTTTTTGTATGAGGAATGGTTATACAATGCGAGACCATGATAAGTTGGTTTTGTGTAGCTCAGTGTATTCAGTGTGTACGAAGCTAATGAAAGCGTTTGCAGTATGAGGTGATTTTTCATCGGTCACGTCAATAGATACATCAGGGGTTGCTATCACACCGGAGCGAGCGGTTTTTGTAGGATTCGGATTTGAGTTGTGAAGAACTTGTGTTTTTTTTATAGAATAGGAGGCAAACGAGCAAACGAGTGATTTGATTCCCAAACCAACTTGTGTTTGGTTGTTTAAGTCATAGAAAAAACTAAGTTTCAGTGGAGAATCAGTAGGTAGATATAATTGTTTTCTTTCTATTTAGAGGTCTCAAAATGCTACAATAAGTCTTACCTGATTTCTTAAATTAACCTTAGGGGATCATCTGAATAATAATTTTAATGAAATGAAAAAAAAGTGACAATTTTATTGTAACACTGATTTTGTTTTATTATTCGAGATCTCTCACACGCGCCGTTTTTATTATGTCAGATTTATTTTTTTCTTCTATATTAAAATTGATATAGCATTATTTTGCTTTAGTAATCCTAGTACAAGTCTCTCTCAATCTCAATGAAACTCATAACAATCTAAAATCACCTATAACATTTATAAATTAAAATCCAATTTCCCATAATAACCACAATTTGCTGCTTCAGCTTGTTGCATCGCTAAACAATGCGAAGATTAGCAAAATTGTTACCAAGTATGATACCCTATGTACTAAAGAATGTTGCTATCGCAAAAATGTATGGTGTGCGAGGGTAATTACATTACAACTTCATGTTCTTACTTAAAGAATGTTCTGGCAATACTTTGGAAGTGTAAAACTTGGCATGTGATATAAAAATTCTTGTATGATGGATGGGGATTTGTAATATGCTTTGAGAAAGTGGGTATTCTTATATATTGAGACATCTCATTTGTGTAATTGGATCGATGTTTTCATGGTCTACATGTAAAAGTTTGTTTGTTTGAATATTTGTCATTCAACCAGTGATAAATTGAATAATTTTATCAATTACGTACGTTCTCCAGAGTAAAGGTATAAGGAACCTCAAATGTGCCTGGCGAAAAAGTGGTATTATTATTTTTTCTGTCTCCGAGCTAAAGATACTACCGATGGCCATTATTGTTTACATTTACATTAATATTCACTCGAATTACGAGGTTGTTGTCAATAATTGAGTACTATCCTCGGTCAAAAATAAATTATTACAACTTTTCAATACAATAAAATATTAAAAAATAATCACACTCTCATTCATAAATTTGATGAACTATTTAATTTTCGATTTTTTCTAGCTAAATTTCTAGAAATAAGTCTGCTATTTGACGTCAAAAACTTATGACGTCATAACGCACTATTTCATACAAAGTTCATAGAAAATATCGTTTTTGACGTTTCGAAAAAAGTATTGAATTTGACTAGTAGGAAAGTAGCCTATTTAAAACGTTTTAAAAGTTAAATACATTATACACACGGAACGGGCTCTCAACTATTAAGTCCTTTGTACCTACTACTTCAAGAAATAATTCACAAACTATTGCAAAAATAAGACGCTTCGAGTGTTACACAATGGTGTGACTAGTAGCCATTTTCTTACCTTAATATCAAAAGCATTTTGCTCAAGTCATCACTTAAAATGATGATGTAAATAGGACAGAATGTTGAACGACTGGAAAAAAGTGTTTTCAAAGAATCTTATAAGTACCTCAACCAAGAAGATTGACGTGAATGATATTAAACCTTATATTAAATTAGATTAGAATCAATTTAGCTTTATACATACGTATAACGAGTCACCTGGTATACCTTTTCTCGGTGTAATTGAAAAGCTTTTAAAAATATGTCCTCGTAGATTATTTTTGACATTGATTATAAGGGCAAGTATTGAAAATGGATACATTAAAGAAAGATGGTTCTAATTATTAAATACCATACAATCATATACAGTATGGAGATTACTCATATGATTAAAGAAAACTACAAGTAGTACTCTTCCATAAAAGTATAATATAACTAAATATTTCAACAATAACCGAAAAATTTAGAAATTGAATTAATTAAATATGAAATTAAAAATGCCTGTGGCATCATGTTCACCTTTGTACCATTACCTATTGTGCAATAAGTTGAAATAAATAAACAAAAAAACCTTTTATATATAACCAAATACATTTTGTTATAATCAGCAATAGCAAAATAAATAAAACAAAATAAAAAAAAATTGTAAATATGGAGCCCTAAAAATTGAGGCAATTGAGCTAGTTACATTTATCTTTCAGATATGGAAATTAGACTTAGGAAATCACAATGTAGGGTTTCCTCAATCCGGAGCTGTGGACTATCTAGCGGGTTTACTGGGGCTCCGGCTCGAAAAGCAGGAGTAGGAACGAGGTGGTTTTTAGTCAGTAAAAAGAGTGATCTCCATAGGAAAAGTGGCGATTTCAGTAAAATGGCTGGATGAAGTGCTGATGCTGATTACAAAACACATTACTCATCCCATTTCGACTCCTTCTTCTTAACACATTCTACATCATTTTCCACAGCCACATACATGCCCTTCGCTTCAAGCTTCGACTCATTGTACTCTATGTAGGCTAGTGAGATGCCAATGGAAATTAGCCCAAAAGTTAAAATGTATACATTCGGTGTAGCACATAGATGAAAACCTATAAGCTTCAGCAGAGATGGCGAAGGTTTCATAGCACGGTAATTGTTAGCAGGTCTTGCAGAAGACATTTTTTAATGTAATGGACTTTGGCAGTTGTATTGATTTCTTTTTATCTCTTTATTTTTTTACATATCACTATTTCTTGATAGTTTAGATGTTTGGGAGACGTCTTCTGAATTATATTCTTGGACGTCAGTCTTTTAGTTTTGTTCGATCATCGGATTATGTAATTGTAAATGAAAAATAATAAAAAACCTTAGATAAAGAAAAAGTAAAAAAATGATAAATATTATCTGACAATCATAGGAGAAATTGATAGGTAACTTGTCAGATGAAGTAGACAGAGCAAAGAGTTTAGTATATGTACATAGAGGTTTAGCAAAGAGTATTAAAGCATTTTTGGTAGAAACTTAATAGAATAAAAATGTATTCAGCAGCCTACCTATACTATACAACGACAAAATTAAACAAAGATTTTCCCTATAGGGTAGATAGAAGATGACTATACGGAGCTGCGGACAACCTAGCGGGTTTACCGGGGCTCCAGCTCGAATAACAAGGGGAAGAAACGGGGTGGATTTTAGTCACTAAGAGTCTGACACTCTCGTCTCAGTCAAGGAGAGAGATGGTCATGATTTTCCCCCTTAAAAAAAATAGCTGACTAATTTTTATTTTAATGTCAATTTAAGTCAAAGTCAAAGTCAAAAGTCAAAGTCAAAGTCAAAATTATTTATTTCAATTAGACCAGGAAGGCACTTTTGAACGTCAAAGCAAATTTAATAATATTAATAACGTCTGTCTGTCGGTCAGTCAATCCTCTAGTGAAGCTATTTGCTCGTTCCAAAGTGTAGATTCCTATGGAGAAGAACGAGCAAGAAACTCCATAGGTTACTCTTTTCCAATCAGATTCACAATACAATTCATGGTTACATTGTTTCGATTGCTTCAACTATGTGAGAACAATGTAAAACTAATATTTAGTCAAAGTGATAGAAAATAACCCTGAGGACAACAATCTTAATGCAATCTGGAGCTGACCAGTCCCAGTTGACAGCGCCCATTTACGAGCATGACACGTACACCAGCACCGCCCAACTCATCCATGTTGCAGGAATCGAAGCGATCCAATGCCCGTGCCACCGCCAATGAGACCTTTGAGTGAGCATGACAACTCCAAGCTGACATAAGTGCATTCTACTAGTCTAATACAGTTTTAGCTAATTACAGGGCTCTCACATTTACAATGATTGTATCGAATTTAAATTTAGTAGATTCAACTGATTGGCCGATGCGAACACCGACCAATCAGACCGCCGCTGCCGTTTTTATTTTCGTTCAACGTAAAGCAAACTCTGTTCATTCGCTATCCCTAAAAATATACTAACTAAACTTCAACTGACCCCACACTCAGCACTTTTAGTTAGCAAATGAATCACCCTTATAACAAAACATAAAAAAAATAGTTAACCAACTACATTAGACAGAGACAAATAATCCAACAAGCGAAAACAGCGAAATGACGTCACAATGTAGGTAAGTAATGGCTAATATTAAGCGATATGTAGAAAATGAGTTGAGTTGATAATAAATTGCTTGAATAAAACGTGTGTACAAAATATATGAAGGTACATCAGTCAGTTAAAATTTAAGCTAAGCCCATGAGACGTAGAGAACTAGACGCTTCATCATAGCTCTGTACTGTCACATCGAGGTACGAAATTGCAGAAATAATATTTCCATATTTTTATAAGCCTCGTTTTTTTAAAGGAAGGACGGATTAAAGCAGATTTACGAAATAAGAATACAGAGCAAATATTAACAGGACTACATTTTTATAATGACAGCTATCGTGAGACATACTAAATTAACTAATAATCACGGTTTACACACGTAAATTAATGGAGAAAAGCTCTACTAGTTTCGAGTCACAGAGAGACTATTCCACATGAACAGAATGCGTAGATGCGGTGTCGTCACGCAGTCTACTCCTGAAAGTGAATCGAAACTAGTAGAGCTTTTCTTCATTAATTTACGTGAGTAAACCATGTTTTTTAGTTAATATTGTTTTTTTTAGATTTAATAATGAATGCTGATTTACGAAAGAAGTATACAGAGCGGACCAAACCGAGAACGACTATTCTTTGAAATCGTTTAAAAACAAAGTAGTGCAGACGACCTAGACGTACTACCACCAAACCGCCTTCCTTTTTCTAGTACTCAAACTAAAAAATAAACCACTCATACTCACAATATACAAAATAACCCTTTCCAAAACCTGAACGAGGCATCCAAACCACCCAATTCTTAGCTCCACGTGCTCGACATTTGACAAACGACCTTTAGAAATGGGATAAGGACACCAGTTGACCTCTGCGCCTCAGGGTCCTGCCCAAGTCTACTCGAATGAAATATTCAGCACAATTGTAACGCCTGTACATCTGTTTCTGACATACAATCTTGCTTATTAACATAGTGTATGCCTTGGCGATATTATATGATGTGGGGTAGGTAGAGACCTATACTTATATTAAACGTTAAACATTTATATGATGTTCGATTTTGGATATTGTTAAGGAGAGCAAGCAATGTATGTAACTAATTTTGAACCAGCAATGCTGTACGGTTGGCGCGGTTGCTAAGCAACCAGCTGCCGCATAGCGTGTAGTGGATTTGATTCCCACACGGAGCAACTCTTTATGTAATCCACAAACTTGTATGTTTGCAATCGACACGACGACCCACGACACAGGAAGAAATCGTAGTATGGGGGCAACGATTTAAAAAATGCAATGTACTTAATAAGTCGTATACTGCTAACTGTATTGGACACAACTGTATTGCGATTTTATTTTTGAAAATATAAGAACCCTCTGCTCGACCTAGGAATCAGACCCAAGACTTGTTATTTCTGCTTTGCAAACGTAGCTGTCAGACTATCAAAGTATTAAACGTGTTCACGAGATTTTACACGACGACTTTCAACTAACGTCCACCCAACCAAAAAGGCAGTCAAAATTTTAGACGTTTTTAAATCTTAATATCCTTTAAAAAAACAAGGGAACTGCCTTCAGAAGTTTAAGTGCGGAACTCCATGTTTATATGTGCCTAAAACCCTCTCCTAAAACTGGAAAATACTGTGCTTAAACCGCATCAAAATCGGTTGAACCAACCGCGAGATAATCGCACACCTACATATGTACATACAGTCAAACAAAGAACCTTCTTTTTAAGTCGGTTATAATCTAAAATGATACTTAATCCAGCCATAATATGCTTCAAAATCGTACAACTACAACTTGATAAACCAATTATTAGAAATAACCAACAATTTATGCCTCGATTCCCTACTTTACAAACTACTTGGCAATTGTGTAAGCTTACATTTGAATTTAATAAGGCCATAGTTCAAAATGTAACAGGTGCACTTCGAAATTATACATTGTTGCATTTGAATTAGAGTTGAAGTTTGTTTATTAGTATTTCTGCGTTTGTATTCAGAGTCTGTTCTGAGTGGCAATCAAATAACTATTGGGAGAACTTAAGATGCCTAGTTATTGGTCTTGATTCTAGAATACTCTAGAGGTATATTATTTAGATTGTGTATCGATAAATTCTTCATCATAATCAGCCTATTGATTGGTTATTGGTTTTGATTCTAGAATACTCTAGAGGTATATTATTTAGATAGTCTGTCGAAAAATTCTTCAATATCATCAGCCTATAAATGGCCACTGCTGACTAAAGGCCTCTTCTTACATGGAGAAGGTTTGAGCATTAATCACCACGCTTTGTCAATGCATGTTTCATCGTCTGAGTGAGGTTCTCGGAGGCCACTTTATCCCTCTCTTTAATCTCCCGAATCCCCGATAGTCCTCCAATTCCTAACCTCCCCATTGGTTTCCATAATGTTATACATCTGTTTGTTTAGTGGCATATCTCATAAAAATTTGGATAAGTGGGCGTTACATGCCGTTTATGTGCACTCCTGCTTACCTTTTCGGGGATTAAAAGGCGTGACGATCTTAGATCAAAACGTTAAGATCTTATAAATCACTTTCAAACGAGAAAACTGAAATAACTCTTAAAGCAACTTCACAATAGAACCTAAAGTCGGCTAAGTCCGTTCAATGAACTAAAACAATAGGGTTGTCAGACACTAAACTTTCGTCCGATTAAAGTATAAACAGGCCCTCACGTTTCAACCTTAATCTACATAATTGTAACACGTACACATATAAATTTTATCTACGTGCAACGTTTGCGTAAATAAATAAAATATAAATAATCATAAATAAAAGGATAATAAGTTTTCTAAAGAAATTAATGTTGTGTTAAGATTCTTTTTTTAGTTGGAGTCCGTTGAAAAATGTCTTAATGGACAACCCTAGAGAGAATTAATTTTGTATGCGATTTTACTAAATTGCTTTTAATATAATTATGTTATCATTTTGCGAATATTTTGTAGAAGTTTATACAATTTTTTTATGGTAAACCAGCAGACAGATCACCTGATGGTAAGCCATCACCGCCCATGGACACTTGAAACACCAGAGGCGCCGCAAGTAGCTTGACGTCCTTTTGAGGGTTAGGAATTTAAGGGTTATTTTGAATTGAGAAGTTTGGGAACAGAGGATAATTGGGCATCCGGTAACCTCACTCACAGAACGAAATACAACACACGTGTTGTTTCACGTCGGTTTTTTGTAATGCCGTGGTATCAATCCGGTCGAGCCGGCCCATTCGCACTGAAGCATGGCTCTCCACAATTTCGTTATATTTAACAAAGTCATGCGTTGCAATCGTAAAGTTTCTATAAAAAAATCAAGCCACAAAAAAACTAAAAATATAAGCAACATCCCATAGTAATTTCCATATGAAATCCTTAGCTATAAACAAAAATACAGCATGAATAAAAACTGTATCCAAAATGTAAATTGCTCAGAAAAAGGGGAGTATAACCGATAGACTCCCCCTGTCCATTCGTCCACAGTGGAAAATCCCATGTAAAAAATAAGCTACTCAGATGGGAGTATCTGTATATTATCGTGAAATCCTAAATCCAGCCAATAAAATTAGTCCATTCTTTGTTCGGTGTAGTGCTGTGCAAGTGTCGATGAAATTGTTTTAAATTCTACGCTATGTTTTTGTGTTGTATGAACCAAGTTACATAGAAAAATTTGTTTCTTTCTTCTTCCCAATCCCCGATTTCCCAACAACAACGTAAATTCTTAACCCCTAAAAGGTAAGCAACGCACTTGTAAAGCCTCTGGTATTTCGTGTGTTCAATGGCGGCGATTGCTTATCATTAGGTGATCAGTCTGCTTGTTTACCGGCTTATACCATAAAACAAAAAAAAAGAAAACGGAAAAGTTTATTTGTTTAAAATCAACAAATAGTTTTTATTTATTGTCTCGATATGACGTAAACACCACCGCCATCAAACGTAACAGTTTGGCGAGTTCAAGTTTGAACTCGTCGATCTTTCATATTATGATAAATAAATAATATTCGATCTTGCCACATACAATTAAGTATATCGTTAGTAAACACTAAGAATAATATCAATCACTATAATCTTTACCAATCTCTCTTTTCAATCTATTTCAATTAAACACACATCGAACATAAAACAAGAAAAAAGAGACTCAATATATCGATATTTTCTTTAAAATTCCCAATACCCAACACTATTCTTTTATCGAAGCGCAGCCAATCGGCACAACGTCAGGGTGACGTATTACATTACATTCTTCTAGCTCAAGCCTCTGATACCTATTTATTTTGGACATCCAAATCCAAGAAGCTTTTAGGCCTCATACGCTTATAGTAATTTCGAATGCATAATCTAAGGGGAAACATCTTCACAAAGGGAATGAATTGGGGCAATTTTACTAAAATTTATTCTTCTTTCGACGTCGCAGAAAATTGGGGAGCGATAAGTAAATTGTTGCAGTTAATTTACTTAATTAAGCACCGTATTTAGTGGTGGATTTTTTGCTTAATGCCGTCTTAATTGAAATTCTTTTTGGGTGGTCTTAATTATTATTGAGAATATATTTTTTTGTAAAATTTTTCGCTCATGCGAAGAAGAAAATTTTAATTACAATTAAAAAAGCAATATGCGATGCAAGCAAATTGGATTTCGTATCCATTGTCTGTATTTCTAACACATTAAAGTTTTGGTTTTAACCTTTTGAGTACAATCGCTTGCAAAAATCTTAACCACGCCGTGTTATTAATTTATGCCAGAAATGAAATTTTACTACGTACAGATGGGCGGACAAAGGATTAATAAGCATTTTGGTCGGTAACCTTGGGTTGCGCCTGAGGGACCATAAAAAACCGCAAGTACTAGCCTACGGGGACTAGTAAGGAATGGAGGCTAGAGGCAAGAGGACAGAGGGAAGAGGGGCAGGAGTGCGATTCTCTAAGGCAAAACATCTTTACAACGAGAAAATCGTCAGTGAAATATTCGATGAAATAAAAACGGTATTCTATAGTTATAACTACCCGATCGCAGCGCTTCGCAGATGTAGACGGCGCGACATGGAACTAATATATGTTTCCAAATGTATGAAAAACGGTATTCAGCAATTCAAAACATCCTCGCCTTCGATGAAAATGACACCTTCGTCTTCGATTTTAACTGTCAAACCGAAAAGCTAGTATTTTGTGGTTGTTTGCTTGTTTGTAGGCTTCTAGACGATTAAAATGTAAGTAAAACAAGTTATTTTTTAAATTGGATACATAATATTTATTAGCTTTTTCGTACTTTAATACCCGAAACGTTTATAATTAATGTTTTAGATGGCTGTTCGTGGATCCTGTATAACATTTTCATTGGAAAATGCTAAGCGTCGAGATAATTTAGAAAAAAGACGTCAAGCGTACACAATTCGTAATATGGGTCTTCTTGCAACAGATATAAACTATATCAAGATATTCAGGTTGAGTGAAGAACTAATTGCACAATTAGAAGAAGATATTTCCCCATTTTTAACACCGGCAAAACGTCGAGGAGGAATTAGCAACCGAAATAAGGTATTACTAGTAAATTAATATACCTATAACAAGTAAATCACCATACAGAGTAATATAGCCTAAAACTTACTTTCATTCCAGATTTTATGTACTCTCGCATTTTTTGCCAGTGGGAGTTACCAAAAAATACTAGGCGAAAATGTAAGGACCTATATCTCCCAAGCATCTGCCTCGAGGGCTATTAGAACCGTAGTAGATGCCATCAACCAGCCAGATATTATTAAAAAGTACATAAGATTTCCTGGAAACGCAAGTGAAAGGGAAATTCTTAAACAAAAGTAAGTATGAGTACTAGGTATCTATTTCTTAAGTTTTATATTTTAGTTAGTTTTTTTTAAGTATGTAGTATAGTAAGAATGATACTTTCATGAATCAAATCATATGTTTATATATTTTTGTTACATTCTTAAATACATTAATCCGTAGTAGTATTCCCTTCCCTTACTATGTCTATATTTTATTTAGATTTTATGAAAAGTTCAAAATTCCTGGGACCATTGGTTGTATTGATGGTACTTTGATAGCAATGGTGCGGCCCAAAGAACATGAAGAATGATTTTACTGCAGAAAAGGGTATCATGCTCGAAATGCTGTAATTGTAAGTTTTTTATTCATTACTTTATGTGAGTTGTAGTAGGAATAGGAACCTATCTGTTTCAAACTACAATTTTTTGCCTTTTCAGATAAATGATCCTGACTTAAATATAATGCATGTGGATGTAACTTTTGGAGGGGCAACTCATGACAGCTTTATATTTAATAATTCATATATAAAAACGCATTTGGAGCAGCTGAACAATACAGGAGAAACAGTGTACCTGCTTGGTGTGTATTCTTTGAAAATGTTTCTTTACTTTTACCACCATAAATTGCACCTATTTCCACAGGCAATTGAATATTAATGATAAATTCGAATAATATTATTGTAAAATTAAATTCCTATTTAATTTATTTCAGGGGACTCAGGTTTTCCTCTCAGGCCATACATGATGATCCCTTGCAGTAACCCTGAGCCTGGATCGAGGGAAGAATTGTATAATAACCTGCATGCAAGTGCTAGAAATACTGCAGAACGAACCATTGGCATACTTAAAGGCCGCTTTAGGTGTCTTTTAGTTCATCGTGTTCTGCACTATGATCCTGAGATGGTGGGGAAAATAATAAAAGCATGTTGTGTACTACACAACATATGTAATCGAGCTGGAGTACCTCCAGTAGAATTACCAAGTTATCTACAAAGACAAGAAGATACTTTTCTCCAGTTATTACAACAAGGAAGCCAGAACTCCATTAGTGATTTAGACAGTGGACGCCTTGCTAGAAGTCGCCTAATTAATAGACTGTGGCGCGGGCAAAATAGGCAACAATAAAACTAAAAATACTAACAATAGAGTTAAGATATTACTAAATTAGATTAAGATACAGTTTGTTTATTAAAAATTATAGTAGATATCTATGTTTAGTAGTATTTGATGTATTATTTATCATAAAATAAAGCAAGTTAAAGGTTTTTTATAATGTTTTACTTAATATATAAGATAAAATTAATATAAGTAATCTAACAAAATAGGAGAGTGTGGAGGTACAATAATTTTATTACAATTAATTAATTAATAAAACAATCTTAATATAGTGTATTTTATCATAACTAATAATGTATATATCAGTCCTTTGACACACATTTTATTTATTAGCTAAATCTCTAAGAGCGCTACCTAATTTATCCAGCGCCTGAACCATAGCTTGACCGACTTGACCTAAAACCTCAACAGTAGCTTGGCTGTTCTGTGCTTGTTTATTGATCGATTGAGCAATCAAGAGTTCTGCGTCTGCTCGGCGTTCTTCAATTGCAATGAACCGCTCTGTGATGCTAACCATTTCAGAGCGGCGTTGCGCGGGAGGTGACCTTCTTAATAGACGCCGGCGCGCGGCAGATTGCCGCGGAGACTGTTGGTGAGTCCGTCGGCGACCATGTAAGGTCTCTCTAGGCAAACGCTGACTGGGAGCTGCAATTGAAATTGAAATATTGTACTTATTACAGTCATCTTATTAACCTATTTGTCTCTATCCTATATAAGCCAGAACAGGCTGTTATGTTTTATATACAACATTCACAGTTTCTGTAGTGTATTTAGTATCAACATTGCACCCGTGCGAAGCCGGGGTGGGTTGGTAGTATTATGTATACAGGGTGTCCCTGAAATCGACGTCCAACGGGCACTAGATGATCAGCAAGGTTCCAACTGTTATCAGAAAAATATAAAAAAAATTCTAAGTCCTATAGTTTTTAAATTACAGTGACTTATGTGTTATCCACGAAAAAGTACACCCTGTGCCAGTCTTTTGACTCTTGTTGCTACAAATCTTTATTTTTTCGGCTGCAGTCTTCCTTACATTATCCTGAATAGTGCTCCAGTAATATGGAATCATAAATTCTTAGCCAACTGCTTTAGATTGGAAAACATTGTTAGTTTTAGAGGAACCAAATGCTCTGAATAAATTTTTCACCTTACTTTAAGTGACTGTACTGAATAAATTATGTATGGCGCTAGTAGTGGCAAATTTCACCAAAGTTGGCGCATTTAATAAGGATTCTAAAATGGTATAGCACTTTGCACATTATTTCTTAAATTCGACACAAAAAAAGATTTTTCAACGAAACTCCGTTTCGATGAATTTATTTAAACTTACTAAAAAATCTTCTAGTGTACTCAAATCATACGTTATAACCTCGTATGCACTAGACAGCACTTTGCACGCTATTTGTTATCATCATGTTGAAAATCAGCGAGGATCTCTTGTCAAACAACATTGTCTGTTTACCCGTGATTTCGCTTGCAGCTTTCGTCGGCAATATTATCGCTAGACGAACTGGTGTTGTGCATCTCGAGCCATCGTACCCGGGCTTCGGCATTTTAGCAGAGCACTGGCTTTTTTGCGCAGTGTTGATTATTTATTCCTTGTAACGGTGCAAATAACTCTTTCTCGACAAACTAAAGAATATTTGATGCTTCATCCCGCATTTGATCACAAGGCATGAACACGTAACTTAATCGGACGATTCACCCATTTCTTTTTTTTTTTTTGATGGGGATATGACGAGTAATTGTGCGTAAGGGCTCATGTACACCATACCACTACCGCGTCGATATGCTGTGTACATGAATCTGCCGCGTCCGTTCCTTTTGATTTTACTACACATTAATTGATAATGTGTTTGATGCACTATGAACATCATATTGCAATCATTCAATATTATTTAGTGAAACATGATACACAACATCAGTTCCTCTAGTAAGTCTAGTAATATTGCCAACGAAAGCTGCAAGCGAAATCATGAGTAGATAGACAATATTGTTTGACAAGAGATCCTCGATGATTTTCAACATGATGATAACAAATAGCGTGCAAAGTACTGTCTAGTGCATACGAGGTTATAACGTATGATTTGAGTACACTAGAAGAAATATTAGTAAGTTCAAATAAATTCATCGAAACCGAGTTTCGTTGAAAAATCTTTTTTTGTGTCGAATTTAAGAAATAATGTGCAAAGTGCTATACCATTTTAGAATCCTTATTAAATGCGCCAACTTTGGTGAAATTTGCCACTACTAGCGCAATACATAATTTATTCAGTATAGTCACTTAAAGTAAGGTGAAAAATTTATTCAGAGCATTTGGTTCCTCTAAAACTAACAATGTTTTCCAATCTAAAGCAGTTGGCTAAGAATTTATGATTCCATATTACTGGAGCACTATTCAGGATAATGTAAGGAAGACTGCAGCCGAAAAAATAAAGATTTGTAGCAACAAGAGTCAAAAGACTGGCACAGGGTGTACTTTTTCGTGGATAACACATAAGTCACTGTAATTTAAAAACTGTAGGACTTAGAATTTTTTTATATTTTTCTGATAACATTTGGAACCTTGCCGATCATCTGGTGCCTGTTGGACGTCGACTTCAGGGACACCCTGTATATGTTTGGTTACAGAATGCAACTTACTTTGACTGCCTCTTTCCAAAACATCATTTCGCTGTAACATAGGTCTTGTTGGCTCAGTTGGTAGAACCTGAAAATATAATATGAAAGTTATTGATTTGTTTCTATGTATAATAGTTCAAATTATAATTTTCCAAAACTATACCCTGTTTTCTTCAGCTTCTAAACGATGAGCGTCTGATGCTGGTTCAATTACTGGCTGGGATGCTGAGGTTGAAGGTATCGGTGCCAGATTGTCTTGCACACTATTCCCATCAAAGGCAGGAAGATTAGACTGGAATTTAATGTTTTGTTAAGTTAATTATTCAAAATATTATTTAAAAAACAAAGTAATAACAAATCCTATACCCATAGCACTTCATAGCCTGGCTCAGATAATCTGCTTTGGTCAGCATGCTGTTGCTCAATTGGCAGGTCAATATTCTGAAAATAAAATGTTGACACAATCTCATATTTGTAATAGAATAGCCAGTAACTCATTAAACTGATAAAAATACTTACAAGTAAAATGCTGGGAGACTCTTCACTTTCCGCAACTCTATCTATCGGCTGTTCCTAAAAATTATAATAAAGTATAATATTGTATTATGTCCTTTTCAAAGAAATCAATAAATATGTAACATACATAGCCTTTATAATCACAAACCTCAAAGGGATTTATTGCTAAGTTCTGATCTCCGCTACCAAAACTTTCTCCTCCCATGATTGTTTGGATTTTTAACTCAATTTCACTGAGCTCTGGCACATCCTCTATACCACCACCAGTCCGCCGTCTTGATGCTGCAATTAAGCTGGTCTTCCTCTTCACTGCTCCTTTTTTGTCCTTCCAGTACTAAAACACAAGGAAGAATATTATTAAAAATATTGATATCTTTTAAATAGAACACTTGTTTGCTCAGTTTGCAATTTTTAATGCCATAATGTACCCCAATTTGAAACCTAACCTTAACACGTTGACTGTCCGTGCATTACATGTAATTCATGACATGATCTGGCTGTAACGTCCGTGCATTATATGCAATGCATTAGTCAGTGGCAACTGAACTGCCTTTACTGCGCTGGACGTGTGAGCTAGAACTTTGAATTTACTAGGGACGTATGAACAAAGACTTGATAAAATAAGACTTTCCATCGAAATTTTGTACACTTTTAATCAGTAGAATATTTTAAGTTCCATTGGACGCACCAACGAGATTATCCAAAATAGATGGGACAGTCAACGTGTTAAGTTACAGCACTTGTTTGTTATTTGTTATCATTAATAATTAATGTGCACAGGGTCAATGTAAAAGGATACTTTAACGTAGTCTATACTACTACAGTACTAACTCATTGCAACAATATACACATAACATAATCATATTATTATAATTGGGTACCAACCTTACACCACTGTTCCCATGTTTTCGTACACCCACCACCTTCACTGTTCAAAGCTGTCGTTATTTCGGACCATGCCTGACGACTGCGATTGCGAGCATTCGCAGTACGAGCATGACCCATAGCCAGCCATGGATTGCTTTCCAAAAAGTTTACTAGTTTTTCTAGCTGATTTAAGGAAGGCGCTGCGTTGCGAGACACTAAAAGATAAATATTTTGGTTACACAGATAGTAGTTCAAAGTAGAAACTGTTGTATTTTATAAATAGAAAGGTGAGATGTTTACTTACTTTCGAAAGGTTTTGAACCAAACTAAAACAAAGAACAAGTAGAATGCCATTGCTAAGGGTGGAGAATTCCACTTACGAGTTTGAAATCCACTTAGCCACACTTAAAAAAAACACTCAGAACATTGAAATTTCGTATTTATATATAAAAAAACTTTACGTGAAGAACTCAAGTGGCAGGTACCTAGTTTGTTTTGAAATTTGAAATACCCAGAATGTTGCCGTTAAAAAAAGGCAAACATTTGACTAAAATATAATCATAAATGATTGAAATTAATTAAATTTTCGTTACATAATAAACAAAATAGGTTTTGTAGATACGTATTGTGTATTTATATCAACTTAAAGTGATGAAATAACCTAAAATTAAGTTAGTCGAGATTTTCTCGATTATACTTTAGATAAATCATAGCAACACTGTTAACATCGTACGTATAATCGTTGCTCGGCAGATCGTCGACGAAGTTAGGTAGCTTAGTGAATACCGTTTTTACCAATGTTGTTTTAAAAAGCGTTATAAACGACGAAGCCTCCGTTATATCGTCCTTATTAATATCTGTGATACGTTTGTTAGAGAATCGCATGGCAGGGACCTCTGAATATTTTACGTTCGACTAACATCAGAGAAAATTTATAGTTGAACAAAATGTTTCACTTTTAATATATTATAACCGAAAAAAAACATGTTTGCTTTGAGGACTCAAAGAAGAAAAAATACGAGTATAAACAAATGTTTTACGAAGAATAATTTAGGTTTGGATCGGATTCGAGAGAAAATAAATAAAATAAAAGATGGCTGACTTTCAATTCTAGACCTAAGTAAATTAAACTAATTGAATGTGATTTAAGAATTGTAACTGTGTTTCTTTTCAATTTGTATCGATTCTCTTTCTATTTTCAGACACCAGATAAATAATACTTTAATTGAGTATACTTCAAAAATAGATGATTGAATTTATTGAGAACTGGTTGTTTGGTTACGACTGCGCAAATCTACGGTTACGCTCTGATATTGTTTAGTTACATTTATAAAAATTGGCTTATGATAAACCTATTACATGTTATCTAAAATATCATTCATCATCATTGGTCAAGTGATCATTTGGCTTGCTGCAAATAGCATTTAATTTTAGTTTCATCTCTTAACAATCACGGTGGACACTATGATCCCTATAAGTTAATCACCAATCGCCGATGACGACAAAATAGTAGTTGTTTTGTAAGATGGAAAGAAAACGACCACATGGCCTATCACCTAGCCGAGAGAAGCCGAAAACAGGACATGATGGAGGGAAACAAGAGCATGACCTTCAAAATGAAATCATTAATAAAAAAGTAAACTTAAACAAAAAATATCCCTTCGAGCATCAAATTTATATAAACATCTTGATTAACTTTAGCCAATAATATAGAACTTATTATAGTCTCACTTCATCAACTTCATACATATACATATATTCAAATCACCAAAACGTTTCACCTTTACAAAACCTAGCTCCACCAACACAAATCCACCATCTTCAAAAGCATCAATACCATCCTCATTTTCTTTCCCAACATGAATGGAAGCAAAAACAGTTTCCAAACGATCTTTTACACTGAAAACTTCAGTCCTACAGGTATTAATGGCCATCCTTTCAGACTAACACTGGGTCCGATCATTAAGGCAGTCCAAATCTTCTTGAACTCTAGTATCCAGTACTTTGTGCCCACCGATTGATGGGAGCTAGCAGTCACCAAACATTCTCCGTAGAAATATTGAGGCCATTTATAAAATGGGATGGGTTGAGTCATGGGAGAATGGAGTGGGAAAGTGTGTAGATGTGTGGACATTTTATGTGAGTTATTTTTTGATGGTTTTGTAGTAACAGTGATTTGTAAAAAAGATCTGCTTCAATATGATCTAATGTAGAAATTTTAATCGACAGACATACAATGGAATAAAAATGTCTGATTAAGATAAGTATTTGATTGTAATTTTGCGATGAATAACATTTGTGATACAACTAAACAACAGAATTACGGAAAAAGGTGTTTCTTGGTTCACTTTTTTATGCCAAAATCTAGAAAGGAAGCATTCAATTTGATAATATTTACGAATCAGACATTCTTGAGCTCAGAGTGGTATTTATGTTTCTAATTTACACAATTACCTTGGAACTAATATTCATTCATCTTGTGATATGTTATAGTAGGTATATTATATGGTATACTGTTGATGTGCCTTTAGTTAATAAATATTAAGTTGACAGAGAACCATACAAAACTAACTAAGAAAATTCCAACCCCGCTACCGCCTATAAATTAACCCCCAGAAAAATTTCTCCACGAAAGGGTTCAGTAATCCGGTGCGCGTGTGTTTTATTTGATCGCATGTCACACAGCTTATGGCTTATGTTTTACAAATATCGGCGTTAGCTACTGAGGGTTCCGTCGTCCCAGTTGTTAATGTGGTTGAGTTTGCCTTTTGAAAAATGGCCCTAGTCCGTTCACAATGTTTTTCTTTCGACTTCAGCCCATATTTCAGGTTAGTGTTTGTTAGGCCGTTCTTTGGTTTAGATGAATTGAGTAATTTTGAGTGATTTATTGGCTTGGGTGGTTAAGTTTTTTTTTTTGGTGAAGATGTCATTAACCTTTTGCCTTTTTTATGGTATGAGATGGTTAACGAGCAGATGGATCACCTGATGGTAAGCAATCGCTGCCGCTCATGGACACCTGAAACACCAGAGGTGTTACAAGTGCGTTGTCAGCCTTCATCGATGTAATTACCGTACTTAATTCCACTGTATAATGTACACACATTTTCACAATTTGGGGTATAAGTCCCATGTAAAGGGTGGGAGCCTATTGCCATATTCTGAGCTTGCATAATTCCTGGCTCCGTGATACTCAAGAGAAATACCGAAAATATCCCAGCACTATTTTACCTGACCCGGGAACCGAACCCAAAACCAGCTTGCTAGAGTTATACTTATCAACCATAGCACTGACTAACTTTTAATAATTTTTGAAGGGAGTACTTAAGCCTGTGGTAAGACAAGTTTTTTAATCCTCTCAATTCAGAACTACGTTTAAATCGGATGCTCAGCAATCCTACCACTACCACCAAGCAGTATCTCTCTAACCTTGACACCCAAAACACTCACAAAAGGTAACAAAGCAACCAGAATAATGATTCTATAAACAATCCCAGCTTGTTTAGTTTAGCAATAACAACTTCACCGGAATATTAGCAGCTTACAGTACTTATAGTAACGGCAAACAATTTATCGCCTCCAATAGACCCAAACTAGAAATCCAGTTAATATTAATCGCAGCCACAAATTTCGACTTAGATCTTAAGTCTTTCGGGTCTAATATCAGCCGAAACTAAGATCTGAAACACGGTTTAGACTATAATTTACGAGTTGAAATAGCTGACGTTTTGTTTAGTGTGTAGTGAGTTTTAGGCAAAGAATTGTTGGGTCTATTTTTTATTTATTATTTGTTGCGTATTGCTAGTTCAGATGTTTGCTTTCTGTATTTAGAATCTTAATTGTTGTAATTAGGAGCTTAGATTTTTGCTGAACAATTGAGTATAGTCAATAATTGATTCAAATAATGCTTTGAGTCTGAGGTTTGGCCTAAAAATGTCCTTTTTATGAGCTGATGGTAAGCAATCGCCGCCACTCATGGACACACTAAAAGCCTTTTGGGGGCTGGGAATTTGAGGGTTTTTGGGAAATCGTGGATTGGAAGGTGGGTGATCAGGCCTCTGGTAAACTCACTCACAAAACGAAATACTACGCAAACGTTGTTAAGATATTTGAGATTATTCTATTAAATTATCAAACATTAGTGGAAAAAAGTGTTTGCACTTAAAGAATTTCATCAGCTTTACCTCCAGTACTTTGTGATATTATATTATTTACTGCCATCAACATATAAACATCAGACACTAATTCAAAATCACCATCTTACCAGCCCTAACGACGACACAAATAAATAAAAAAAAAACAGACACTTCACTCCAAATCCTCATGATCATACCTCACAAAGTCCACCACTCAATTTCCCGAGGCTAAAAAGTAAAGTCAGGTTTTTGAGTATGTTAACGAAGGGAAAAACAAAGGAGTACCGATCACTATTGGGAGGATAAAGGGGAGGTATCGTCTAATTGGTCACGCGTTCCCTCTCAATACAAGGGGTCGTGTAGACCATGTACCGTGCAATTAGAGGTGTAATGTTTATGATTTTATGTTTATTTTAGTTTTGATTGCGTCGTTGATCGAGTAATCTCAAGTGTAACTGCGGAGTTGATTATACAAAGCATTAAAGTGCTTTTCCACCAGAGATGTGCTATGTAGCTGTGCTACGAAGATGTAATAGCTGTGAAACTATGTGACCATTTCCACTGATACTAAGCTATGCTACGAAAATGTGTCGCCTCAGTGATACTAAACTATATACCTGTGCGAGTAAGACGGCTATGAAGATGCGCCGCCGAAAAGTAGCTGTGCAAGGAAAATACGCAGTTCATGCGATGTATCGATAGCAGGGAAGCCATCCATAGGACACATCTACAGTACACATCTTTCCATATAAAAACATAGCTTAGTTGAGTCCGTTTCCACCAGTGCTAAGCTATGAGTACCAATTAATATAATTTGTGGATTTGTGGATTTTGTGGATGCCAAACGCATCTACAGCAACGTAGCATAGCCGGTGTTTGATGGAAAAGCAACCCTACTGTATTTATTTCAGCTTTCGTGTTTTTTCTAAATTTACTTCTGTGTTTAGTTTTATAACAGAACAGCCTGGCCTGGTCTCTATTTTAATTTGAAATTTTACGACACCCGCGACAAGATTAGGGGTGGTTACAAGTGTATTCTACCCTGCTGTCTACATGGCTAGAGGCTAGAGGGTAAGTGTGGAGTATCAATAGAAAATCACCGAAAGTCACGTTTTGATTTGTCATGGGGTACGAAGAGTACTACGGTTGCTACTTATAGCCCCAATAATTTGAAGGATTTTGTGTTTGGTGTAAGGTTTAGGAGAAGAGCGTGTGAATTGTGAATAACATTTTTTTTTTGTTTTGCTGTAAAGAGAAAGTTTTTTTTTTGTACTGATATTATTCTGATTATTAGTTATCACCGCCAACCACCAAACCAACCCTGTTAATGATATGACTGCCAATATAATACTATTGAAGGCATATCCTTCGCTAATGTCGGTCACCGGTGACCATCGCGGCGTTCAATGTGTTAAACGTGCCACGCTGTAGATAATTTATAGTTTTCTTTACCGTTTCTATTTTTTATCTGTTCTTTAGGTATATTACTGCACTCAGCGACATTTAATGATTACTTAAATACGTTCTTAGTAACGATTTCATTCTAAAAACAATTGCTAAGGTCTGAGTTAAGTAACCATTAAATGTATCAGTTTTTTTGAGAGAAAAAATAATATTAACGCATTTTTTATAACTTGTTCCACAACTGTCAAAGATCGCTGTTTTGTCGGGGATCCTGTTTGCGAAGCTACGGTGGCTTTGCCGCTGATTAGTACAGCCACGGGTACCCCCCTTTTTATGTTTTTTTTTTTTGTGCAGGAACATTTTTGATTGGCTCGTACTTACGCTATTGATAGTACATTTTCACGTTAAATTAAAGTTATGACTGTCTCGTGATCATTGAAAACTATCGAAAGAGTAACCTCAATTTGCAACATCATCATCAATAGCCTGTCATGGCCACTGCTAAGCGAAGGCCTCTTCACTTACGGAAAAGTATGAGAAATTATTTAAATAATCTTTTATTTAGACACCACTGACAAACGATGAAGCAAAACACCGTCAGGAACCTGTTTAGTTTAAAAACGCCAACCCGTATGGAGCAAGCATGGTGATTAATGGTCAAGCCTTCTCTGTGCGAGAAGAGGCCTTTGGTCACCACTTATAGGCTGATGACGATGATGATGATAATGATGACGATGTTCTGTAAAAAAATCTCAATTTCAATAAATATTTTGCGAATTAAAATTTTCATTTTTACTACATTAAACTTTATAGTCGGTTTACCCCATAATGATTACGTATGCAGGTTCTTTTACCCTAACCGCGCACCAAATTTTTACCCTTTCAAATCGAACCCTTTCAAAGTGGAAGGGAACATAATCCGTTATCAATCAGCTTGAAGAATACTCCCCATACTTGTCTATTTACGTATGTACTTATTTCTATAGGTACTAATATATTACAAGAGAAAATAAGCTTGCTTGTACTGCATAAGCTCTGAAACTACTGAACCGATTTAAAAAATCTTTCTGTTTTAGAAAAGTTTTTAGGGGGCACATTTTATTCTCATTATCTCATTGGATATGCCTGAATTATATTTTATACCTATTTAGCTACCTAGGAATAAGTAGCAGCATTGAGGACAATGCCGCTGAGGGCTGGTAGGCACCAGCCTCTTTCACCAGATGTCTTTTTTGATGGGAGAAAATTATCCTTTTATTTGTCCCGTCTTGGGCGAGGTGTAAGGAAGTCTCTTACTGGCTAAAAGCCATCCTGTTTTTCAACCCGGAGCCCCGGTAAGCCCGCTAGGTAGTCCGCAGCTCCGGATCAGGCATCTGCCCTACTGGGCCCTTTCTGGTCCTACCAGCCTGTGTCGGATTCATGGTAAAAAATGAGGGCTTCTTTCACAATGGATGTTTTAGGCTATCAAGCCTAAAACATCTATCATCATCAGATAATACTGATGATTTTTTCTATAAGATCATGATATGTTTAGAGATAGTAAAATTAGAAAACTAACTTTAAGGTCCCTGCGATTATCTTATAACAACTGTTGGCAACTCAGCTAAAATTAATCTCTGCTAGCACCCACTAAGGAGCGTGATATATCGTCAGGTAAACGTACTTTGGTAAAAAATAAATTGTTACATAACATATTTTAATACAGTTTTCCTGCTTTACAAAAGCATATTAAAAAATCTAATAATGTACCGCCATTTACCATAATACATTTTGTATTCGTGAAAGAATTAATTTCGCTAAAATATTGTCATAAAAAACTAATAAAAAAGATAATTTATTCCCATACAAATAAGTTCCATTATAGCATACATTTTATTCTGAAACGGCCATAAAAACGTTAAGCGTCATATTTTTTTATTTAATTAGTTTAGCTGCTTATTACTTGGCATATTAAAAAAGATTTCATTATTTAACTGCAAATGTAACTAAAGATAACTACATATGTTCGATTTTAAAGGTTTTATTAATATCACCCACTATGGGTTTTATTATAACTTTCGTGAGACATACTGAATTAATTATTATGTTATCAGCTTATTCATGTAACTGTTTGACAAGGAACTCGACCAGGGGGCCTACTCTAATTCAACGAAAAACGAAGTTTCGTGGAAAAAATGAACGAATAAAATAAAGATAAATAAATAGGTATTGATATGAAATTAAAAATAAAACGTTATTTTAAGTAATTCTATTAGTAAATCAACAAAACCTACGGCCGAAAATTAAACGAAACTTCGCATTCGAGAACCGGAATAGCCCTACAGGAGGAAATTATCGCGCCTAGGCGAAACTAGTCGAGTTCCTCGTCAAAGAGTTACGTAAATAAGCCGATAACATAATAATTAACCTCTATGGGGTTTAATATCCCTAGCATTGATTATCAATATTTCCTATACAAACATTTCTAAAATAACCTGGACAAACTCAACTTTGTACCAACTAAATAAGGTCTATAAATAGATATTTAACGTTAAATATGTAGCGTTTGTAGTCAGCCTTCGAGTTGCTACACGTCAGTAGCGTTCAAACTTACGACTACTTTAGCTGAAATATACAAGCGCAGTGCATATACATATTTAGGGTTTCTTGTCTGCAGTATAGTAAGGGGTTTAGGATAAATAATATTTGTAACAAGTCTTCTCTATGATGTTATCTTCTACAATGTATTTGACAGCTAGAAGATACCTTTTGTTGAAGATTAATCTTATTAATTGCAAGCTGTATTTTAATTTTTGGAGTGATGTATATTGTGTCGTCGTGGCCTCAAGGCTTTAGAAGCCTGCTTCTCATCCATTGAAGTGCGGGTTTGAAGTCAAACAACGGCAAATACCAATGTAAATTTTCTGAGTTCTATGTACTTTCTAAGACTATTGACTGATTATCTATTAACAAACGGTGAAGAAAATCAACGTGGGGAAATCTGAGTTAATTTAAAATCGTCCGAAATGAGCAAACGTTGTGATTGATGCCCAAACCTTCTCCGTGTTTGGAGAGGCTTTTGGTCAGCAGTGGCTGGTACTTATAGGTTGTTTTATTGTATTGTGGTTGGCAAAATGCAATTACTGAAATTATGAAAGATCTGCAGAAATAGGTATGCTTCTTGTTGAATGCTAATATCTAGAAGTGATTTATAGATTGCTTTATGATTCAAGTAAAAGTAGGGTAGTAAAACATGGTAAGTAATGGTAAAAAAACCTGTACCTACCTATTTCCCATAGTATAGTTACAACATAGTTAAAAATAACACAATTTTTAACTCATTTCGTTTGAAACACGTAAAGAAAATTCATTTCACTACTTTCATTAGCCTCATTACATAAACACCATCACAGTAAGGTCTTAAAATAAAACCCACGGTCGGTAGTTAAGTTCCATTAGCAGGGTAGTCAGTTTGATTCCACGTCAGGCCCACAATAACATGTTCCCAACTAACTTGACACTTTTGAACGCCACTCTAAAACTAATATCGAAGTTTATTACCTATTCTGGCGAGCAGAACCGAGGTACAGGCTGTCTATTCACTGTGGCGGAAAAAATACAGATATTTTTGACGAAAAAAATTTGCGATTTCTTTTTCTTTTTGTTATGGTATAAACTGGTATGATGGTAAGCAATCGGCGCCGGCCATGGACACCTGAAACACTAGTGGCGTTACAAGTTGGGAAGATTGGAAAGGTAATTGAGCCTCCAGTAACCTCACACACACAACGCTAGCGTTTTTTCACGTCGGTTTTCTGAGAGGTCGTGGTATCACTCCAGTTGCCAGCTCGACTAGAGTTACCATTAGTGCCAAAGCATGGTACTCCCACACTTTAAAATATTGAAATTAATAATTTCTATATAACATAGTGTAACTATTTATATGTTACATGTGGGTGTCAATCTAATAAGTATTATAAGCAATAAACTTATACTAGGTACACCTATTTTGGTTGTACACACAACCAACAGACAACTAGCCAGTTAGCTAGTTCTAAGAAAAAATACCAAGAATAAACTATGTGAACGTTCAGTGTATTTTCTTTTATATTAAAATATTTCCCCTTACTTTACTTAGTAGTTTATTTATAACTAAAATCTAAAAACTATTTGATTTAGATTTCAGCCATTATCGTCCCATTGCAGAGCAAAGGCAAACCCTCCTTCCACTCCTCTCTGTTTAAAGCTTTTTCCGCTCAATCCTTACGTGAAATCAAAAACTAAGCCAATTTAACAAAAACTATTGACGTCTTTTATAACTAATAACACAATGAAAGAATCTTAAAACACTACTTACTTCCATATTCCCAAGCACACTACCACACGACAAATACCCAAACAAACGCAGCGACTAATCGCAGCCACACAGGCAGCCTTAAGGATAAAGTCGGTATCCGGAACTAGGTCACCATATTGTGTAGTGATTGAAATTTAATGCTCCCGCTCTCAGTTAGTTTTATACCAACTTTCTTCCAAGTCGGTATATGTAAGGTTAAGTTTGAACATACCTTTGCGAGGTCGTAAGGTTAACAGGCACCTTTTGTTATGAGTTACGCTTTTGAGTTTTTTTAGAAGTTTTGTTTGAAAGTGTTTTTGGGATGACTGGGTCTGCTTTGATGAAGGAGTGGTCATTAGTGTGATTGCTGATAGGGATCTTGTGTGTGATTTTGTCAGATGAGAAAATTGTTATTAAGTTTTCTCTTTTGGAACGGACTTCCTCACGCCCCAGCTGTCGCGAGAGACACTCCGCGGTCGGGGATGAGGCGACAATCTCCGGTCATCGTAAGTGCAGGTCTGCGGACGGCGAGCAAGGGTAGTTCGCCGCCCGACCAGAACCAATATGTGGCTCGAAGAGCCATCAGATCACCTAAAATGGGAGCCCAGTACGGCTGATGCTTGATCCGGAGCTGCGGACTACCTAGCGGGTTTACCGGGGCTCCGGCTCGAAAAGCAGGAGTAGGATCGGGATGGTTTTTAGTCAGTAAGAGTCTGACACTTCCTTACGCCTCGCCCGAGAGAGAGAAGTCAATGAATGGTTTTCCCGCATTAAAAAAACGGTTGTTTAATACTGCTTTCATATTTGTACATAGAAATAGATAAAATATGACTATTTAATGAGGATTCTTTTCTAGTACTGGCACAAACTGATTAAAAATATTTTGTATTATAATGATCTAGGTATATTTAAGTACCCTTTAAGTATAAAGTTGTTATTCTTGTGATTGTTAGATACAGAATATTCTTAGTCTTAAAAACTTTTACTATAGTTTGAATTCTAAAATATCTTGCTGAGTGATAATGGTTCGGATTTAAAAGTCAAAAGTTGAATGCAAGTTCAAGAAAGTGCAAAGTTTTTGATCTTTGTTTTGCAGTTTATTTTTATACTAGTTCTACCACGCTGTTTTGCCCCTGCATTCTAAAGTACTAAGTGAGGTACAACATCACGCTTTTTATTCCCGAAGGGGTAGGCAAAGTTGCACATTACGGTATGTAATGTACCTACAATGTACACATTCACCATTTGTGTAGTAAGTCCCATGTAAAAAGTACCAAGGCGACTCTGTCCGAGTTACATGTACTTTCTAAGATTATTTAGACACCACTGACAAACTGTGAAGAAATGTGAGGAAGGAATAAAGACATCGTTAGAAAACCTGAGCTTATAATTTCTAATTATAATCCTGAAATCGTCAACCCGTATTAAGCAAGCGTGGTGATTAATGCTCAATACCTTCTCCGTGCGAGAAGAGGCCTTTGGTTAGTAGTGGCCACTTATACATATGTTGATGAGTTAGTTAGTATCCTTAAATATTCATACTATAAAATTCCTTGACATAAAATCAAAACTATGATTTGTACTCTAACATCAAAAACGATGTCTCATAATAGCTTTAGATAACAAAACGATCACAGTTTCCACGGTTATCGATAATTATAATCGATTGGGTTACTCGATTATTCGGTCTCGCTACGTGATTCGCATTCAGTAAACGAATTCGATAATTTAAGTGTAATTGTGTGTGCGTTAGTCAGTTGTTTCGATAGAATAATAATGTGGTACCTGTGTGATTTTATTACAGACTATTAAAATTATCTTTTTGAAATAAACTGTGAGATAGAACTCAATTAAAACATTTTATCATAACAAAGTATATTCATTTCTTTTTATTTACAACGTCACTGCTTTTATCCCCGAAGGGGTTGGCAGAAGTAAACATTACGGCTAATGCCGCTATACAATGTACACCCACTTTTCACCATATTATGTGGTATGAGTCCGTGTAATAGGGGGTGAGCCTTTTCCCATATACTAGGCACAATTCCTGACTCAGAGCTACTACTGAGAAATTTTCGAAAAACCGAATAAATCGGTTGAAGCAAAACGCATCCACAGCAACCTTACATAGCACATCTCTGGTGGAAAAGCACCCTCATACTTCAATTTGATATTGTATTCAGAATTTACTACTTATCTACTTAGTCACCCTAAAGAGGGATGAAGTAGCTTTAACTTTAGACCCTTAACTTGATCTAAACTTTATAACAACTAACTTTAAGTGTTTAATACAAGAATATGTTTAAACAATATAGGGATGGGCAGAAGTGTTGACACGTTTTCTGTAAGAAAAAAAAGGTAATATAACATCGCGCATTTTTAAAAGGGGTTTTCGAAGGGGTAAGCAGACCTATTGAATAATCTGACGGCAAACATAAGGAATGAAACAAAGACAAATAGATTTAAACGCAAACTAAAATTATATTATTTAGATACGTTAAGTTTTTAGAAATGTTTAACATAGTAAGTGACATAAGTTAAAGCTAATTAAGTGTGTTACAACACCTAAGATATTGTACTTAAATGCCTATAGTTATTTAGAAACTCAGAGACTCAATTGACCCCACAGTCAAACCATCATAAACAACGATTTTGTGAGCCTGAGTGTATAAGAATGTTACCTGTGTGTGAAGTGAAATAAATAATAAAAAGACATGATTTTCAGTGTAGCACACACTTTTAATCAGTTATGTTTATGTAACTTTTCATGTTAACAAGAAATTCATGCTTCGACTGCCTCGTTGATCCAGTTATATTTACTATAGTAATTTTCAAACACAACACTACCTCCCATTGAAGCCGTGTAAGATACTTTTAAAGCTCCTTATAAATAAATACAAGCAGAGTAGAATAGACACATTATCACCACAATTCTCTCTTCCCGCGGGCATTAGACTTCCACTGGCCAAGCGAAAAGATAAAAGAAAATCCTCTTATTATTAAATATCATATTCTAGAGTTAACTAACTAACAGTTTTATAGATTTATTGGATTCTAAACCTTACATCTTGGACAATAACGGTGGATTTCGAAATCACGATCTCTAAACTCAAAATCAATTAAAAGTACCCTTAACCAGTGAGTATGCATGAAAAGACCGATGACTGTTGATGAAGCGAAAGAGTTGTGTAAGACTCGTAGCAATTGGCGTTCCATTGTCTCTGCCTACAACCATGGGAGACAGGCGTGAGGTTATGTAGCTATGTATCCTTTTTTTGATGACGAGGGGAAGCCTTCAAAAGGTGCCTAGCTTTTTTTTACCTCACTAAAACCACCCCGGTGGCCACCTTCAGCACCGATAAGGGGCACCGAGACCTCTAACTAGACCTGCTCCGGAGCCCCTATGGTGCAATACCTGTTACGGCACATCCCTAGGGGAGGTTATGAATCCGGAGCTGCGGACTACCTAGCGGGTTTACCGGGGCTCTGGCTCGAAAAGCAGGAGAAGGAACGGGGTGGTTTTTAGTCAGTAAGAGTCTGACACACACTGTCGCCTCGCCCAAGGCGGGAGAATTCATAGGATGATTTTCCCCACTCAAGAAAAAAAAGGGGAGGTTATGTTTGTTCCTATGTCATCTCTAAGCTCATAACAGCAACATTTTATCAATCTGGAAGTATTTTCAACCACTCAATAAACAAACAAAAACAAAACACGCCCTCTCCCCTAATTAACACATTCTAAAACAAAAAGCCCCACCACAGACTATACAAACATTTTTCTAATGCAAATGACGTACTAAGGAAGTCGGTCTCCCCTCTTAAAGAGGAATTCCTAGAGGAATTGTGGGGGGAGGGAACCGGAAGTTGTCGCTTCCCCCCTCTTCCTGTTGGTGGCGTGTGGAAATAGGCTTCAGTGTAGTTTTTGTAAGAGGCTGTGATCTTCAAGTATGGCGGATGTTATTAGCTTGTGTTTACTTGGTTTTATGTGTTTACGGCTTTGCTTATTAGCTTTTATTTTTGTTTTTGAATATCATATTTCATAACTGCGTCGTTGATCGAGTGGTTGCAAGTGCGACTGCCTGACAAGGGGTTTGGGAGTTCAATTCCCGGGTCCGGCAAAAGAATTGGTGGGCTTTTTTCGGTTTTTCAAAATTTTCTCAGTAGTAAGCTCGTAGTCTAGAATTATGTCGCCCAGTACCAAAGTATATGGCAATAGACTCACCTACTACATAGGACTTATAACACAAATGGAGAAAATTGGGTGAACATTGTACAGTGGCATTACGTGCCGTAATGTGCACCTCTGCCTACCTCTTCAGGGATAAAAAGCGTGACATTGTTTCATGTTTTACATTTTGGAACTTTACTAACCTTTCGAAACTTACAAAATTATGTTTTTTTTTTTAAATAAAACCTAAATTTTTTACACAAAAATCATAAAATAAATTATAGTAATACACTTTCTAACCCACAAACACACATACAACTATAAAATCATTTGGTAAGCTAAGTTAATATCATCGGAACAGTTTTAGCCCCCAAATTAGTACCGCACTACTCGCTACGAAGGGTTAACTGAGATTACAGTTGAAATTTATTGATAAAAGGCTTTGTTCCCCTGAAATGTGGGAATCTATAGCGATAAAATTGTTTGTGTGTTTGTTTTTAAAAGAGGGAAAATTGTTTGCAGTGTCTTTTTTATTTTTAAGTAGTTTTGTTATAAAACATAATATTGTAGATGTATATGTTATTTATTATACCTACTTGGTTGTTGCTTGTTAAAGTAATATAAAGGCTCTATTCTTACATCGGGCAAAACCTTGTTAAGTCATAATACATATTTTACTAGTTGATGCACGCGACTTCGCTTACGTGGACTTCATGACAAATTGAAGTTACGCCATCGTTACTCCTTAGTACATCAGCTACCTGCTAATAAATTGCCGTCAAAATAAGTCCAGCCATTTCAGAGATTAGCCAGAACAAACAGACAGACACAAACTATAAAAAAAAAAAAAATATTTGTATAGTAGTATAAAGCGGTTATATGTGGTTGCTTCCACGCAACGTGTAGCGAGTTCGATTCTCGCTTGGAACAACTCTTTGTTTGATCCACAAATTGTTGTTTGGGGTCTGAGTGTCATGTGTTTGTAAACGCACCCACAATGTACGAGAAAATCCTACTATGGGGCATATTTAATAAAATAAAGTATTTCATCCCGTATATAATAGGAGTCACACAACAGTGGGTCTTATTCCATACGTATACACATTCCATATGTATTATTTACCTACCCCTTCGAAGAATCGAAAATATGTCGATATTATAATACATACATACATAACGTCACGCCTTTTTATCCCCGAAGGGGTAGGCAGAGGTGCACTTTACGGCACGTAATGCCGCTATACAATGTACACCCACTTTTCACCATTTGTGTTATAAGTCCCATGTAATAGGGGTGAGCCTATTGCCATATCCTGGACACAATTCCAGACTCCGTGCTACTACCGAGAAATTTTCGAAAATCCGAAAAAATCCCAGTAATACTTTGCCCGACCCGGGAATCGAACCCGAGACCCCTTGTTCGGCAGTCGCACTTGCGACCACTCGACCAACGAGGCAGTCAAAAGTCGATATTATAATACCGAATAAATAATTTAATTATTACTATCGACAAATTCGGGTTGGAAACCGAGTATTTCTGGGAAATGTGATCGGAATAGTTAAATTAATGGTTTATGGTTAACACGTTGACGGACAGTACCATCGCACTAGTTTTAGCTGCTAAGACAGTACTCATTTTCATACATTGCCCAGAGGCGTAGCGTCATATCGCGTTGTTAAAATAATATGTAATATGACAGAACGGATATAGCCGTATACGTCATAAGGCGTTCTGTCACATTTGACATTACTTTATCTAGGTGTATGACAGTACGTCCTCCGACGTATACGCCTATATCCGTAGTGTCATATTTTATCGTAGATTACTATGCACTGTGCACTTACGCCCTCAGGCGTCAGTGTTGTATGAGATGGATAAAGAAAAAATGCTGTAATCAGTAAATATTGAAATTTATTATGAGATCAACACAATCACATATACTTATAATTAAGTGGCACTATCGCTACCAGTTATAAAACATAAGATCTTTTCAGAAATTAACAATACAACTTATACTATAATCAGTCATAAATCGTGAAAAGGCATGAATTATCACAATGAGTAATAAAATCTAAATCACTTTATAAAAATAAACTAACTCAAAATAATTCTTCTCAAAAAGTAACAATAAGTACCATAATTTCTAATCAGTCATAAATCGTATTGAATTATCACAATCAGTTATCTTATATCTGAAAAACAAAGATGTTACTAATCAATATTCGCTAAATTCTTGTGGTATTCTTCGAAACAAGAGGGGCATAGAGGAGGTTTATCTATGCACCCTTTGCAACGATAGCTTGTCTCTTTTCTAATATTTTTTTTATTACAGACTTTGCACTTCAGGAAGGCAAACTTCTTTTTGTTCCAGGTCTAGATGGTACTTGCTCCGGCCAGTGACCACTCATTATATTTTCGGATTCAGTGGCTTTCGTGGGCTGAAATGCAGTCGATGTACTGGGTCGAAATCGCCTGTTATCATAAATGTTGCTTGTATTGACGATGTTTACTCCTTTCAGATTGCGATCACCGATACCAATCATTATTTTGATCAATCCTTCACGGTAGTTTACGTAATGGTATGTGGAAGCATTGTTTTTCTTATATTTTTTGAAAAGGAAATATGCATTCCACACTCCAATATCCAAAAAGTGAAATAGCACTTTTTTATACCATCTAATGGTTTTCCGGGGACATGAGTAGTAGGATACCATTTGATCAGAACGATCGACTCCAGACATGTGTCTGTTATAAAGTTCCACTTCTGCCGGTTTCAACCTTGTCTTGCCAAATCGGTTCCGCACTTCCACTATCGAAAGATGGATGTTAGTGGTAATCATTAGGACAGGCCGTTTATCCTTCCACTTTGACACATACACCTTGTTCTTGCGTGCCCATATGTGCTCACCTGTTTTCAACTTCTTCTTTGTGATGTTTATAGGATTTCCTTTACGATCTGACCGCAAGGTGCCGGTGCAATGAGTTTTTAAATCTATCAATTTTTGTGAAAGATTTACAGAGTTATAATAATTGTCCATGAATAGATGATGCCCGCGTAATAAATATGGACGCATCAGTCTCATGACAACTTTTTCAGTCTTAGATTTAGACTCACCCATGTCCTGTTCAGTGGTTTCTTTACCCGAGTACATTTTTACATTTAATACATAGCCATCAGAAGTTGTGAGTTCAAAGAATTTTATCCCATAGCGGGCTTTTTTGACTTGATGTATTGACGGAAGTGTAAACGACCCCGAAATAGAAGTAACGACTCATCTAGAGATAGCTCTTCACCAGCGTTGTAAATTTTACGAAAGTTTACTGTCAACATATCAATGAACTTCACGATCTTATTTTCACCCTTTGCATCTAATTCTGATGCACAGATACATCGCAAAATTTGTTCATACCTGCGTCCAGATAATATGTAGCTAAAAATTGGGTGATAATATAATGGATTGGACAACGAAAACACATTTCTTTGTTTAGGACATCTAACGTGAGCTTGAAGAAGGGTAAGTCCTAGAAATTTCATCATTTCCTCGCAGTTGGTTTCACGGTATACAGTTTTGCGGCTATGTCTGGTATGGGGTCTACTAGTGTTACATAGAGCGTTTCCATAACTGTTGGTACAATTTACCAGATATTCTATAAAGTTTTGAGGGAATACGAGGTGAAAAAAGTCGATTACACTATTCATCCCATCAACGTCAACGGTTATACCACATTGAGAATTATCAAAATTAAAATTGGGTATTTCAGTAACCGTCTGACACCAGGACTCCTCTATAACAGGCGTGTTTGACCTCCTAGTAGTCACATTGATAGGGTTTGGCTCAAAAGAACATCTCGCGACACATTAGGATCTTGTTCGTCAACCATAGGCACACCTGTTATCAATGGGACAGGTTCTTGTATTAGATCTACAGATAAATCCAAACTTTGTGCAACCTCAATGTTCTCACGCTGTTCTTCGGGTTCAGAACATGACGTTTTGTCATCATCATCACTAGACGAAGAAGATTCGGACTCACCAGAGGATATAGCAGCTTGTTTCTGTCGCCTGTGTTTTATTTGAGTGGTCTGAGTTTCGTCTTCAGAACTACTGAAATCTGTGGCTGTTGGTTGATAGTCCAAGTCCGATCCATATTCCCCATCATCAGCAAACGGTTCTTGACTTGACTCAGGAGTAGACGCCGCATCAAACAGGTCCTGGAGTAATTTTTGTTCGCGTTCATACGAGTCCCGAGACGACATCTGCAATAAATGCAACGTATGATTTTGATACAACTAAATAGGTTTCAAATATACATTAGCAATGTAAATAAGTCGCTTAGATGTGACACTAGGCTTGAATTAGTACTTTGCAAGCATAAAATAACATCAAAACGTAGAAAACAAACAATACTTGCCTTCTAAATAAATATTGCGCGCGAAAACATGCAGCGACACGTAGGCGCGCGCGCGGTGCACCGTAACGCGACACTGCTCGGCTCATCGTATACAATGGCCAACAATGGCGACGTCTGCGGACGTAGTGTGCGGGTGGAGGGGAGTAGAAAAATGTGTATGTGTGCGTGGAGGTACTTTCTTTGAGTGAGCTTATCATGATGTATTGTGCCAGTACGACGATCTTATTTGTACCTTTGGTGACAGTTTGACATGCCGTGCCTTATGATAGTATGAAAAATCGACCGTCGTATGACGTACTGATTTTACGTAAATAAAAATGTGAACGTCGACCGACGTACTGTCATATTGCGTTTTAGGTCATGACGCCTAGGGGCGGTACTGTCCGTCAACGTGTTAACACGCAAATAAATCCATTGTGATTTAAACACCGATACAATATGTTTCAAGTTAAACCTTCTATTTGTTATAGTTCTGTTAGGTATTTACTTTGTAATGTCTATTTTAGGATTATAGTTACTAGTGGATCGATTGTCTAGATGATATAAGTGCGGACTACCTAGCGGGTTTACCGGGGCTCCGGCTAGAAAAGCAGGAGTAAGAACGGGGTGGTTTTTAGTCAGTAGTTGTAGGGCAAGCTTAAGTGTGGGAGAGCCATGCTTCGGCACGAATGGGCCGGCTCGACTGGAGGAATACTGTCTCACAGAAAACCGACGTGTTTCGTTGTGTGAGTGAGGTTACCGGAGGTCCGATTCCCCCTTTTCCCAATCTTCCCAATCCCCGATTCCCCAACAACCCTTAAATTCCTAACCCCCAAAATGCTGGCAACGCACTTGTAACGCCTCTGGTGTTTTAAATGTCCATGGGCGGCGGCGATCGCTTACCATCAGGTGATACGTCTGCTCGTTTACCATAAAACGTGTTCCATAAAAAAAGTAAGATTTTGACACTCTGACACTCCCAAAAAGGTAGCAAGTCTGGTGAAGTGTTATTGGATTCCTTGATTCATCATAATCATACTCATATCAGTCACAAAACGTCCTCTTGTGAACATAAGCCACCCCTAATTACTTAAATGAATGACTCCTCGATAGGCCGATTGGGAGAGACCTGCATCCATTGGATCCCTACGATTTGAATCAAGTCGCCTATCCCATGAAGCAAATACAAAGAGGACATATCATTTTTGATTCGACTGTCCGGTCGGTGCAGTGACTGGGCAACTGGATGCCGTGCAAGGTGTAGCAAGGGTTCGATTCCTGGACGGAGCAACTCTTTGTGTGACCCACAAGTTGTTGTTTTGGGTCTGTCTTGTGTATGTAAAACTGTATGTTTGTGAATGCATCCACGATACAGGGGAAAATCCTATAGTGGGGCAACGTTTAAAAAAAGTGTAATGTCTACCCTTTCGGGAATAAAAAGTGAAGTTCAGTTATTTTCTATATACATTGATACAAGTAGGTAGACAAATCCTAGCCTATAATATATATTTTTGTAAGTCAAAATAATACAAAACGAAATACGATCCGACACGCGTATTACTTACAAAAATTATTTGGATGTCGGGCAAAATTTGAATGGAAATCAAATACGTATTTGGCATAGCCTCTGCCAATATAAAATACAAACATAAAAACCTAAACGGACACATTTGTTTTGACCAATTAAATTTATTGTTTTGCTGCGGGCGTTCGATACAACGTTTTGAGCTAGAATTTTTCTAGAATTTATTTTATTGGCTTTTTTGTAGGTACTGATTATATTATGTATATCGAGTTGAATGTTTATGTATTGTATGTGGCCAGTGGCCAGTAGTGATATGTATTTACATCTACTAGATTTCTTTTATAATAATTTTGACGTGTTAGAGCAATTTTTGCTCTTTTGCCGCCTATTTATAAAATAATATCATTTCATTTCATTTCGATGTAAATGTAATCCTTTTAGTAACATACCTAGATACTGTAATTTTTATAGCAATTGGTTTAGAACTTTAGATTCAAAGACCAAATCAATAGGGGTTTAATTATTTTTATGGAATAGGTGGCAAACTAGCAAACGAGTCACCTGATGGGAAGCGATCAGTGCCGCCCATGGACACCCGCAACACCAAAGGAATCACAGGTGCGTTGTCGGCCTTTTAAAAAAGAGTATGCTCGTTTCTTGAAGGTTTGAATTATTTGGAAATCCAACAAAAAATATTTTCACCAATCTGCATACGTACCGCTAAGACTAACGAATAATAGAATTTCAATTCTACTTTTCATAACATAAGAATCAAATTTAAAAGCCAACTTTAAAAACCACCAGCAAAAATAAAAAAAAGAACACCTCCACATGAGTAATTTTTCAAAAGGCTCCAACATTTCATTATTTCTCTTCACACCACTCATAATTATCCACATTACCATACTTATTAAAAGCATACAGCGGAATTTCACCCTTATTTACGAGTACTACAGGTGACTGCAGAGAAGGATCTGTTGGCATAACGTGGACCTGACAACACAGTGATAAGGGTCTTTTCCCTTAAACCAGTTAATTTATATGTTTACTGGTCTCATGATTCGTATGAAGTTATTTCTGACTATAATATCATTGTTGTTGGTACTGAAATGTAGCCTCTAACTTTGTCGGCAATATTTTCGTTGGGGCTTTTTTGAATTAGATGTTTTGAGTTCTGTGTGAATTTATTTTTTTGACGGATTATGGTGAATACGGTTGTGGAACTGACGTACCTTTATACATATGTTTTGTGAATAAAAATGTTGAAATGAGATCAGAAGTCAGTGTTATTTTGAGGTTCAGCTGATATGTTTTCTTGTTATCAAGTTTAAATGCTTTTCCACCAGAGATGTGCTATGCTACGTTGCTGTGGATGCGTTTGGCTTCCACCAATCATATTCATTGGTATACATAGCTTAGCACTGGTGGAAATGGATTCAACTAAGATATGTTTTTTTATATGGAAAGATGCGTGCTATGGGTGGTTTCCCTACTATCGATACATCGCATACTCGAGCTGCGTATCTTCCTCGTGCAGCTACTTTGCGGCGGTGCATCTTCATAGCATATCTTCCTCGCTACTAGTTTCACAGCTTAGCTATTACATCTTCGCAGCATAGCACATAGCACATCTCTGGTAGAAAAGCACCGCAATGTCTAGTGACCGCTTTAATCTTGATTTGTCATACACATAAAACGACATGGTAATGATGCAAGTGCCTTTACTACCTGATATCTGAATATGATTTGATTAGTAGGTGTTCGAAATTATATTTATTGAAATATTAAATAACAAAATCGTGTCATTAGAACAGTCGTTTTCCAGTAACATTTCAAAATAGAAACCTCAATATTACAACAGTAATAAACCAAATCACAGAAAGAAAAAGAAAAAGCCACAAAAATATCTTTTAAAACTCCGAATAAACTTTCTCGCTGCTTAACCCTTTAAAAAGGATTAATTTCGGAGCGGTAACGCAGCCAATTTCCTAGCTGTCATGGCCGCTTCATTAAGTGAATAATTTATTATTCCTTCAGGTAATATAAACTCACTCTGTTTACTATTAAAGTACCATGGAAATGATTTCTCCGTTTTTTCTTTTTTGTCGAAACGGTTAAAACTGTTAAACGCGAAACGGTTTTGTTAGTAAAGGAAGTTTTAGGTTAATAAGGTAGATGACTAGTTTTTATTTTTAATGTCCGTCTTGTAGATTATTTTAAAATATTAGACACGTATTTTTTATTTTGCCCTGCATGGGCTGAGCACCGCCGTGTCCTCAGGGATGTGGTCGGCGACGGCGACCTTTCACTGGTTGGGTCAGGCTATGGTGCGGAGCGAGGGGTCACTCCGGGCGTCGGGGATCGTGCGACGATCTCCGGCCACAGTAGATGCGGGTCTGTGGACGGCGAGCAAGGGTAGCTCGCCGCCCGACCAGAACCAGACCCGATTGTGCGACAGATTCTAAGAGCCATCAGACACCACAGATTGGGCCAAGTAGGGCTGATGTTTCATTCTATTAGGTACTATCTTACTATCCCATAACATCTCTTTTTTTCTTAAAAAAAACTTTGCCCCACATTAGGATTTTCTCCTGTGTCGTGGGTGCGTTTACAAACATACAAGATCGCGTACACATGATACCCAGACCCGGAACAATAATCTGTGGATCACACAAAGTTGTTCCGTGCGGGAATCGAACCCGCGACACGTTGCACGACAGCCAGTTGCCTAGCCACCGCACCAACTGTGCAGTCATTTGTTCTATTACATAAAATCTATTACATAAAAACAACTCTTTCATACATAAAAACTAAAGATAACTTCTACAAACTAACATAAAGGGTAACAAAAACCTGACATTAAATCGAGTCATTAAGAATCTCAATCTATATAGCGTTTTCATTAAACGAATCTCCTGATAATGAACGGCTTTAAGTCTCGAATGCACTAACCTACTTTAACTAATGACCTAGGTTTTAAGTAGTGAAAAAACTAACGCGATCAGTGAGCTCTGAGAGGAATCAGAATCGAGTGGAATCGAGTTGAGATATCCCGAGTCGCATACACTCTAATTTGCCAATCGAGGGAAAAATTCACGAGGTTTTTTCATGTTGGAGTGAAGCAAGATGATTTTGTTTGGTTTTTTTTTGTCTTTTTTATAGGTGATGATGACAATTTTTGAACATGTTTGATTAGTATTGTGTTTATGGCTGGTGTTGTACCAAATAAAATGTATTCTTTATTTCTTTTCATAGTTGACTGCACGGTTGGTGCGGTGGCAGCTGGGCAAGTGGCTGTCATGCGACGAGTCGTAGGTTCGATTCCCACACGGAGCAAGTCTTTGTGTGATCCATGAATTGTTGTTCCGGGTCTGAGTTTCATGTGTATTTGTAAACGCATGCACGACACAGGAAAAAATCTAGTGAGGGGACATGGTTTTTTTTTAAGTAAAAGGAAGTAAATATTTTTTAATCTTTGTGTAGTTAGTTATAAAGCAATAGTTTTGTTAATACATTATAATATTTTGTACGTGCTACCATACAAATTACAAAACAATCAATTAAGCGTACACACTTACTTTAAAAATAAAATTCTTAAATAGCCCCATACAAAATATACTACAAAACTACAGACTTAACCCAAAAACCAGCACAAAATACTCCACAAGAACCAACAAAACATCAATTTACAAGTAAAATACAGACCTAAAAACACAGACAACACCTATTCCATCAGCGAAATACATCATCACACGCATTCAAAATGGACGACTCGGAAATTAAACTAATCACAAGCAGGCCTTACACAGCACATTCACTCTTGCCTACATTTAACATAATACCGTCCTAAACGTGCTTCAAATACATACAGCGTTAGTAGAGCGATTCCGCCCTAACTTTTGACTCTACCTGTCGAATCGTAATGAACCTTAATATCTACTTTTCGTTCGGATCAGTAGAGTTTCAAATATGGCTGGTTATAGAGGGTTTTATAGTATCTATGTTTGTATAAGGTGTAGTTTAATTTGTGGATGATGTTTGAGGTAAAGTTTAAATGAATTAAGGTTTTTTTTATGGGGGGTTATCATCCAATGACTTCTCCCGCCTTGGGTGAGGCGAGAGGGAGTGTCAGACTCTAACTGACTAAAAACTACTCAGTTCCTACTCCTGCTTTTCTAGCCGGGGCCTCGGTAAACCCGCTAGGTAGTCTGCAGCTCTAAAATACATTAAGGGTAGTAATTAAAACTTATATATAGACTGTCTCCTTATTTGAGTGGTTGCAAATGCGTCTGTCGGACAATGGGTTTCAGGTTTGATTCCCAGGAAGGGGCAAAGTATTGCTGGGCTTTTTTCGGTTTTTCGAAAATTTCGCAGTAGTAGCAATGAGTCTGGAATTATGCCCAGTATAATTATGGTAATAGGCTCACCTATAACATGGGACTTATAACACAAATGGCAAAAAAGTGGGTGTACATTGTACAGTGGCATTACGTCGTCGTCAACCGAACTTCTAACTTATTATTTCACAACCACCTAACTAAAGTCAAATAGTAAAATTCAATACCTGGTTAATAAATATAAAACTTAAACCCACAGTTAAGATCTTTCTATACTGTAAATTGAAACCAGTAGTCGTGTCTCATTCTCGCTATAAATTAACATAACACCGGAGCTGAAACACTGAATATTCAACGATAAGTACAGCTCGATGTTCGTTTCAGTTTTGAAATTTACTGAAACTTTTAACTGAATTATGTTTAACGGTTCTTTGTTAATATTTACCATGGTAGGTGTAGTTTTTTTTATTGATTTCTGATCTCTTATTTGGTAGTGAAAGTTTGTAGTATTTTTTTTTTATATGGATAAATGGTGTTCTATGATATAAGCCGGTAAACGTGCAGGCAGATCACCTAATGGTAAGCTATCATCGCCACCCATGGACATCCGAAACATCAGAGACACAAGTGCGTTGCTGGCCTTTTAGGTGTTAGGAATTTAAGGGTTGTTGGGGAATTTGGGATTGAAAAGTGAGTAATTATGCACTTACACAACGAAACAGAACGCTTATAATAAAATAGGAATACGAATAGGTTGGTTATGGGCAGACGTGCTCCACCGTAGGCCGCATCATCACTTACCAACAGGCGAGATAGCGGCCAAACGTCGGCCCATATAATATATATATATAAAAAAAACGCAATCGATGTTTCACGTCGATTTTCTGTGAGGCCGTGGTATCACTCCGGTGGAACCGAAGCATGGCTCTTCCACTCTTCTCATTATAACTAGTGATAAGTGCATATCACTTAATGTTAACCTTAACTCACCCCCTAATAAAGGATTAACAGGTGTTAAGTTAATTAACATTTAGTATAAGTCACGTTGTTTAAATTATATTTTATCATCTAAATAGAAACTGTCTTTGTATAAATGTAAATTAGTTTAAGAAAATTTAATACTAATTATAATATTGTTTTGTTTAGGTCTTAGCTTAGTTAATTATCTTGTCTAATCTGCCTTTAACACAGTGCTTTGTGCAGTGAGCCTGTGTTTGAAACAATATTATTACTAGAAAATAATAGTTATAGTAACGTTTTCTAGAAGGAGTTAATAAAAGATGTCTTTAAAGAAGTTGTATTATTATTATCAGAGAGAAACGGTTTTTTTTTGTTATCCTACTAATATTATAAATGCGAAAGTTTGTATGTTTGTTTGTTACTCTTTCACGTCAAAACGGTTGAAGGGATCGGGATGAAATTTGAAACAGGGGTTGATTGTGAGCTGAAATAACATACAGGCTAGTAATTTATAGAACTTATCTTGTAAAACTTGAATATAGAACTTAATCGATTTTTCGTGCCGAATGGTAAGCTACTCTTCGAGGTAACTCGATTAGTTTCGGGTCACAATTGGGGCCCATTGTCATAAATAGCGCACGTCGATCATTCATATATAGTTTGTATACAAAGACTATAAATATACACGTACACAAAAACTTATTAATTTATATCGCTTTATTTCTCCATTAACATACTTTTCTTAAGAGAATCCTGTTTCACATCATTACAAAAACAAACTAATTCAACAAAACATCTCATGAATGAAATTACAATTCACCATCAAAAATCTCCATACATCAATCCTTTGAAGACAGGAAGGCGACTGAATCAAAAATTCCCTCAATTTGAGCACTGGCTGAATTGATTGGCCAGCGTCGTATGACGTCACAGGTGTTCGGTGACGTGTAACATCCACAGTGGGTGGTCCCCTTTCAAACGTTCCAAACCGCACCTGTCAATATGAACCGAGAAAAATAAACGTCCACATAAAGTTACACAAAACCATTTTATCGTGGTCCCACTCTGTATAATCTTACCCCACATTCGAGAGTCAGTTTATACTGGCACCTCAAGCTGTATAAACCATTTTATAATGGTCTCGGTTTGTTTAATTTTTTCGCACTTTAGACGGTCAGTTTATACTGGTTAACATAGCTTGATGTGTACTCATTGAAAAATTGTCCTTTCATCTTTTTCGAAGTTAAATTATTCTGATGTTTAATTCTTTGCGATTGGACTTGCAAGTTCTTTTACTTAGCTCAGCAAAGTGTTATTGGGTGTTTTATTTATTGTCTTAGTAGCAGCGCGATAATCGCCGCATGGTGTGTCGCTAAATGCTGCTAATATGAGCTTCTAGCATGGTTTGAACTGATCTGAAACTGCGGACTACCTAGCGGGTTTACCGGGGTACCGGCTCGAAAAGCAGGAGTAGGAACGGGGTGGTTTTTAGTCAGTAAATGTCTGACACTCCCTCTGTCCTCGCGAAATGTAGGATAAGTCATTAGATGATTTTCCCCCTCCAAAAAACATGCCTTGAAACTAGTCGAGTTCCTCGTCAAACAGTTACGTGAGTAAGCCGATAACATAACAATATATAAACAACATTCGCTACCTTTTTTTTAATACGAGTATAGATTTCAATCATGCAAAAACTCTCCAATTCTAGTTGTTATTTTTTCCAATATATCTGTTTACGTTTCAGTATTTTTACTGCATTTGATAAAACCTATTTTTAGATACGCAACATATTTTCGTTTGACACAAAACAATGAAATGGTATCCGGTACAAAAAATGCCTTTGTTATTTGTACAACATATACTACCTAAATGGAAATGTTTAGTTTATCGTTTTAGAATACTGTTACTAAATTTAGATGTATACAATATCAATAATATTCATTACAACACAAATAATACAATAAATATCAATAATTAATCTTGTTTTTTATTAATGTTAAGTGTCATTCTGTTGACGTGCCTTAATAGAAACAAATAAATAAATAAAATGTGTAGTAAGTTTAAATATGAACAAGAAAACAAACATTATTTATCATAGCACGCATCCGTAGCACGCATCTGTACAAAAAAGCATAGATTACACCTGAGTCTGTTTCCACCACTAAGATATGTGTATCAATGAAAATGATTGGTGGATGCCAAATGCACGCATAGCAACGTAACATAACACATCTCTGTTAAAAACATAGCTCAGACGTGTCCGTTTCCACCAGTACTAAGATTTGTGTAATGACTTCGGCACGTAACTTGGCAATTTTTTTTTATTATAAGAAAGTTCCGCCAATCGCACAGGGATTGATCCTCACAAGCATCGCGCGCAGACGCGACGTTGCGCTAACTATTTAACGTCCGCATCCGCGTATTTTTAGTTAATTAAGTAATTTTCTTGAAAAAAATTATAACAAAATCTTGCCAAGTTATCTGCCAACCTTATTACCAATGAATATAATTGGTGGATGCCAAACGCATCCACAACAACGTTGCATAGCATATGTGTACATCTTTAGTGAAAAACCACCCTAACACACACACGACACAACACTGCACCCACCCACGATCGACGGCAGAATATCGTGTTAATTTTTTTCCATTGTGTTAAAAAACCCCTAACTTTGCCATCGGAACAATGCATGTCGAAACAAAGACTACTGAATGGCCGAGAGCCCTCACTTGTAAGTCACTTTTCACCACACTGGCTGGTGAAAGAACCCTCTCTTCAATGTAATCGTGAGGAGGGAAAGTCTTGCAACATGTTTTTTTTTTTCAAAGAATTTTCTACCTTATTGTAGGTATGGGTATAGAGTATAGTTTGATTTGAGTGGCTTGTTGGTTTAGTTAGCTTAACTTATAGTTCTTGGGGGATTTTAAGTTGAATTTTGTTTGATAATAGATTTTAGGGATGATTTTTGGCTTAGACTGCCTATTACATAGAACTTATAACACAAATGTACATTGTACAGTGGCATTACGTATTGTAATGTACAGATGCATCTCCAGCCATCCTTTCGGGAATAAAAGGTGTGACGTTGTTGTTTGTCTTTTGGTTGGTTTTCATATTTTCAGCAAAATGATTTTGCTAATTTGTTTTTAATTGAATTAGATCACTTGTAGTTATGACTAAAATAGGGAATAGAAGCACTATTAGCAACTGATCAACTCAACCAATAAGATAACCCAAAATGCCATAATTAGAACTGTTATAAATATTTTGAAGTGTTTTTTTTTGTCCTGTATCGTGGGTGCGTTTACAAACCATACAAATTCACATACACATGACACTTAGACCCGAAACAACAATTGGTGAATCACACAAAGACTTGCTCCGTGCGGCGATGGAACCCGCTACACATTGCAAAGTAACCAGCAACGGTGCAGTTGATTTAAAATAGAGTTACACTAATACACTAAAATATCAAAACTAAAATATAATAAAGAGTAACGATGGAGTTTCTTGCTCGTTCTTCTCCATTCGAAGCAACACTTTGGAACGAGCGCCTACCTTCACTGACGGACACTTCAATTTGACGTTTTCAAAAGTGCCTAATTTAGGATTAATTGAAATAAATGACATTGACTTTGACTTTGACTTATCTTTGAAAAACATTAAAAACAAAATCTTAATCATCACGTTTCTTAGTTATTAAAGCTAGCACAAGATGTTACCCAGCAATATTGGATTAAGTGAAAATAATTACTACAGCGCCGGCAACTGACGTAGAACTAATCAACAAAAACCACACAACTAAGCCGTTAACTTAATACTCTCATTTTTACTCGAAACCGGTTTAAAAAGATTAAGATTTTTAATTAATCTGCTTCTATGAAGCTTTTGTTTGATATAAGAAATTTTTACGTGGTAAAATATGCTTTAGAATTAAAGGGACGGCTTGGGAGAGCCATACCAGAAATGAACGTCTCAAACATGGTGATTTTAAGTGTGAGATAACCATGCTTCGGCACGAATCGGAGTGATACCCCGGCCTCACAGTAAACCGGCGTGAAACAACGCCAATTATTAAAGATCCAATTACCCCCCTTCCTAATCCCCGATTCCGTTACAACCCTTTCATTCCTAACCCCCAAAAGGCTGGCAAATAACTTGTAATTCCTCTGGTGTTTTGCGGGTGTCTAGGGGCGGCGGCGATTGCTTATCATCAGGCGAGCCGCGCGCTCGTTTGTCACTTATTTCATAAAATATCTACGTTTCAATAGTTACATTAGTACTAGTTACATCTATCACACTAATATTTATAAAAATGTGACAATTTTGTTTATACGGATGTTTGAATGCTTGTCTGTCAATCACGCTGAAACTACTGAACAGATTTTAATGAAATTTTGTAAACTGACAAGTCACGCGGGCAAAGTCGCTGGCTGAAGGTACTAATAATATAAGCAGAACCAGTAATTGGTTTATTCAAAAATGTTGAAAGATTTAGAGAAAAAAATTTATTTGTCAATCTTAATATTTGATAAAATGTCTCTTTTATAAAAAAAATACATTTGAAAAGCAATTTTAAAATAATTGACTCATGTAATGTCAAAATATTTAAAGTACTAATCTATGTCACTGTATATTGATGATAATTGACGTTTTATTAAATATTTTATTTTATTCGTAAACACAATTTGAACTATTGATTTCTCTTGTATATTAGGAGTTCAGGATAAACTTTATTTTACTAGTAATCGCACTTAAGACCACTCCATCAATGAGACAGATATATTTCACTAAAGAAAATATTAACATCGCGAGAAAACCTGGGCTGGTAATGTCTAATTATAAGAGTGCTTTTTCCACCAGAGATGTGCTATTCTACGTTGCTATGAATGCTTTTGGTCTTCCACCAATCATTTTCCTTGGTACACATAGTTTAGCACTGAGTGGAAATGGATTCAGCAAAGCTATGTGTTTTTATATGGAAAGATGCGTGATATATAAATGTGTGCTATGATGATGACTTCCCTAGTATCGACACATTAGTATCAGTGGAAACGGCCACATAGTGTCACAGCTTAGCGATATCTTCTTCGTAGCATAGCAACAAAGCACATCTCTGGTGGAAACACATGAATATGAAGTGACATGTATTCAAGTTGCCAATTACCACTTGCCTAGTACAGTACTAAAAATGTATAACACTAAAAAATAAAGTCTAAAATATTCCAAAATGAATTTTATTTCCATCTATATAAGTTACAAAGTTTATTAAACTTTAATTTTAATAATGTTTTCCTTGAAAGGAATTGAGGATAGACACAGCTTCGCAAATTAATACTTAAAAGTACTTTCGAACCACAAATTAATGAGAAAACATTAAAATAAGCCACTGACTTCTAGAATATTCTAGGAAAATTGGAACAGAAAGTTACTTTAAGTATTAGGGAATAAGATTCAAATTAAATTAATATCACATTAATTTTGTGAGATAAAAATCATTTTAATTCTAAAAATTATTTGCGGATTTGAAATTACGTCGTTGTTTGATTGGTTGCAAATCTGACTGCCTAGCAAGAGAGATGTCAGGTTTTATTGCCAAGTCAGAAAAAGTTGGGGTTTAAAGTGTTTTTCCACCAGAGATGTACTATGCTACGTTACTGTAGATGCGTGGAAACGGAATCAACTAAGCTATGTTTTTTATATGGAAAGATGCGTGATGTATCCATATCATGCTATTGTGTGTCTATAGATTCATGATATGTATGCTACGGTGGTGTGCTATGGAAGTGTGGATGGCTTCACTACTATCGATACATCGCTTACTCGACCTGCACATCTTTGCACAGCTACGAAACTTAGCTCTTACATCTTCGTAGCATAACTACATAGCAGATCTCTGGTAGTTAAGCACCCTCCTGCAGAAAATTATAAATATAACTAAAACAGAAAGAGACAAAACAAAAAAAAAACAGTGTTAACATTAAAAGATTAAGAGAAAGAGCTAAAGTTCTACCGTCTGGGTGTATGAACAAAGTTGATGAGTAATTACAAAACCACAGACAAAGCCGGGTTGAAGTGCTTGTATGCGTACACTGTGTCGTCTCGTTGACACGACTCGGATTAGGGGAGGAATAGAGACGTTGTGTGAACTGGATTTATCAAGCGTACTTTAATTTTGGATTGTGTGAATCTTTGGTAGACTTTTTAAATGACGCCTGCTGTGAAGCTGTTTTAGTGTGCTTTTTCACTAGAGATGTGCTATGCTACGTTGCTGTGTATGCGTTTTGGCTGGCAATCATATTCGTTGGTACACATAACTTAACGCTGGTGGAAACGGACTCAGCTAAGCTATGTTTTTATATGAAAAGATGCGTGCTATTGATGTGTGCTATCCTACTGTCGATACATCTCATACTTGAGCATCATCCTCGTATAGCTACATAGCTTAGTATCAGTGGAAAGGGTAATATATTTTCACAGCTTAGCTATTACATCTTTGTAACATAGTTATATGGGACATCTCTGGTGGAAAAGCACTCTTAAGCTTTTTAGTTTTAATTTTTGTTTTAGTTCTTGGTTTTTTAAACTTTTAATACTTAATTTTAGTTCCATTGTAGTTTATAAATATAATTGTACTAGATTATATTCTTTAACACCCAAAACTTTATCCACAACAAACCCCCAACCTACTCCACTCCCCCCCTGTCCTAGAAAACATTAACATTCACCAAATCCTAGTTCACCTCGCCTATTGCAATCGTTTGCATATGTTCTCCTAATTGTTACTCTGCACTCTACCTCCCGACCTCCCGACCTCCCGACCTCACGTTGATTTCATGAAGTGCCTAAATAGGTTTGGGCATTATGACCAACAAAGTTTATGAATGATGATGTATGTTGGACTAGAAATGGTCTGTAATGGGAATTATATATAATTGGACTGTTTTAGATAGTGACATATTATTATCTGTTTTGATTTTATGATTGTAGATAAATGCAAGTGCTTCGTTGACCGAGTGGTCGCAAATGCGACTACCGGGCAAGAGGTTTCGGTTTCGTTTACCGGGTCGGGAAAATAATGCTGAGCTTTTTTCAAAAAATTCTCAGTAATAACAGGGCGTCTGGGAAATGAGCACATAGATATTTTTAAGGGGCGTAATTTCACTAACTTCTCCCACCTAGAATGAGGCGAGAGGGAGTGTCAGACTCTTACTGACTAAAAACCACCCCGTTTCTACTCCTGCTTTTGAAACCGGAGTCCCGGTAAACCTAGGCAGTTCGCAGCTTCGGAAAAGGCTAAGACTACGTTTACACAGCTTAAACAAACATATTATGCTTTGTAATTGCCTCTGTTATCCTAATATGTGCACAGTATTCGAATAACAACGTCAATCAGGTTGCTAGTTGGTTCCTATTCGAGTGTTTGTTCGAAATAGGTTTAAATTCGTAATAATGTTAAGTGCACACAGACTGGTCTAGCCTCTAGGGAACGGATTGATGTTTGGGCCTAATATTGGACTACGATCCAGGGCGATTTTGTGGTCGGAAATAAAATCATTGGTTTAGTTAATGAAGTGTTTTTACGTTTGTAGTTGCTGTTGTTTTAAACCACGAGAATGGAATAAAAACAATAAATTATGTATTAAATACATAATAATATATTACTGCCTCGTTGGTCGAGTGATCGCAAGTGCGACTGCCGAACAAGGGGTCTTGGGTTCGATTCCCGGGTCGGGTAAAATACTATTGGGTTTTTTTCGGATTTTCGAAAAAACTCTCAGTAGTAGCACGGAGTCTGGAATTGTGCCCGGTGCATGGCAATAGGCTCACCCCCTTTTACATGGGACTTATAACACAAATGGTGAAAAGTGGTTACATTTTATAGTGGCATTAAGGTCGTAATGCGCACCTCTGTCAACCCCTTCGGGGATAAAAAGGCGTAACGTTGAAGATCCTTAATATATTAAATCTTTGTTAAAAAAAAAAAGATTTTTTAACCGACTTTATTTATTCATTGCATTTTTTCATTTATGTGTATTTGATTTGGTGTCAATGATTTTTTTTCATATGGAAACTGTTTTAGACTATGTATATTATTTATTTTATTTGTTTGTAATTTTTGTATATATAATTCTGTTTGATTCCCAAATAAAATAAAAATACTGACATGTTATGATATAGCAATATTTTATATGTTTTATATTATGACATACTTTGATATATCAAAGTCCTCATATATGTCATAGTTTTGGTTTTGTGTTTCATACCTAGAATTTTTATGACAAATAAAATTAAAAACGGGTTTTATGTTATTAAAAATTCGTTGAAATACAAATGAAATGTTTTGTGATTGAAATAATTAAAAATATCAGCTGCTTTTTGTTCTATTGTAACTGACATATTATAGTTAATTTTTCAAATAATGTCACATTATGTAGATGCTCATTGAAGTAAATATTTTTAAATTCCATTTTTATATTCACATCGAATCAATAGCCTATAAGTGGCTACTGCTGATCAAAGGCCTCTTCTCACACGGTGAAGGTTTGAGCATTAATCACCACACTTCCTCAAAGTGTTGATAACTGAATTTTCCTTTAACATAATGCCTGACATAAACAAACCACGCCTCTCTCTATTTTTCATCTAGCGATCCCATACTACAAAAACGTTGCTAATTGTCCACATTTTAATGTGCTACTTTCTGAGCGCTTAATTTTTTCATGGAATAGGTAGCAAACAAGCTGACTGGTCACCTGATGGTAAGCGATCAGTGCCGAGCATAAATACCCGCAACACCAGAAGAGCCACAGGTGCGTTGCCGACCTTTTAAAAAGGAGTACGCTTATAACCTATCAACACCTTTTTTCTTACTACATCATTGGGCAGAGCTGCTTTTTAGTGTCACAATGCACAATCACATTATGGCATCTCTTCTTTGTCCTAACTTCATAGGTAATACCACTTTTCATCAATCAATTCACCGCTCTACATTAAATTAATTAGCTTAAATAGGTTGGTGTAGTGCCTATGAACAAAAGCTCTTGGAAATTAATATTTGTTTGTCGACGGCCATATCATCACTATAATTATGTCTGTATACGAATGTGCAGGAGTATGAAATTAATGGAGAACTCATAGTATTCAGGAAGGTTTAAAAAGAGAATTCATGAACATAGTATTGTAATTGGTAATGATATAGTAAAATCAGATGCAAAAGTTGCAGCTGCATTTGAAAACTTATTTTAGGACATTCCTGTGTCTACTACTAAGTCATTCAATTCATATCATTTAATTTTTTTATGGACAGGCTGGTAAATGAGCAGACGTATCACCTGATGGTTAGCAATGGCCGCTGCCCATGGACACCCGTAATACCAGGGGCGTTATACAAATGCGTTGCCGGTCTTTTGGTGATGAGGAATTCAAAGGTTGTTTGGGAATTGGAGATTGGGATCAAGGGTAATTGGGCCACCGCTAACCTCATTCACACAACGAAACACAACGCAAGCGTTGTTTCACGTCGGTTTTCTGTGAGGCCGTGGTATCACTCCGGTCGAGCCGGTCCATATGTGCCGAAGTATGGCACTCCCACACTTGCTATGGATGCGTGCTATGGATGGGTTTTATACATCGCTCCGCTACTAAAATAGTACATTAATATCGTATTTTATAAGGTCAGCAACCGTCTACCCACAAGAATACATCAGTTACTTGGGACAAAAATAATAACACAACGCCCACTTATATCAAATCCTCACTCCATCTTATATGCACGCTTAGAATGACGTCACATGATATTATGTGACGTCACAATGTCTTCAAACGTCATTGTAAACATTTCGTCCTTTCATATTTACTACTAGCTACGCCCACAACTCCGTCCGCGTGGATGTCGGTCTTCACATGGAAAATCGTAACTCTGACAATTACATCTTATAAATATCTATTGGACCCAAATACGGCGAGGCCCATGATAATCAAGGAGATCCCGCTATTGAGCTACTGCTGTTGGGCTCGCGTTCTGTAGTATAAAACTGAAAAATATGTTTTTTCTACGTATTTTTCCAGGATAAAAAGCATCCTTTTTTATGCCGAGAATAATAAAGTATAATCATACCAAGTTTCATCGAAATCGAACCGTTAGTTTTCACGTGATGCCTGAACATACAGACAGACAGACAGACAAAAAAAAATTAATCAGATATTTGGGTTTGGTATCGATCCAGTAACACCCCCACAGAATTGACCCTTCTACAGATTTATTATATGTATAGATGACGTAAAATATGACGAGCGCTGCGAATAGGTCAGAGCTGCACTATATTTAGAATTGAACATTTAATTCATAGACTCGCCCACACACACATGTGTCGAGTTTGTGACAACAAATTTAACTTTTACAATAAAACTAATAAAATAACTAGAGAAAAGTTGTGGGTGTTTAGTGTTTAATATCATCAGAAATAGAATATATTGACCGTTGCTATCGTCACGCTTTTTATCGCCGAATGAGTAGGGGTGCAAAAGTGTACATTATTGCAAGTAATGCCACTGTACAATGTACTCCCACGTTTTACAATTTGTGTTATAAGTTCCATGTAATAGGGGGTGAGTCTATTGCCATATACTGAACACAATTCCAGACTCCGCGCTACTACTGTGATATTTTCGAGGCCAGGACTCCAGAGAGGAATTGAGGAGAGACAATACGCGCCGTGTCCTAAACTTTTTTCAAAAGACTTTTTATGTGCCTCTATATCCTTTTTCTAGAAAAATGATTTCTGGTGAATAAGGAGTAATTTATGTACTACAGTTGTCATAATTGCCTACCTTGAGGCTGTTGAATCCAATTCCCATCGATCGACATTGAATTTGTGAAATTTCCTACTCTTCAGTTGCAACACTAGCATCCGTATTGCGTGTATATTGAATTAACTAAATGGTATTGAGTTTGGTTTTATATTCCGTTCTCTGAATGTTATTTTAACAGCTATAATAATAATTAGGGTTGTGTAGTTTTGACATTGAACAATTATTGAATTTAAAATTGCATTGACATTGAGATTGGTTAAGAGTAAGCGCACTGGGCTGTCAATATTTAAAATTTTATCATCAACACAGTCTGCACTACAGGTAACTCTCTGTGAACTATTTTACTCATGTACCTACACTCATCACTTTATTTACTCTTTAGGGAGAAATAACCCAAGCCCGCAGTGCATAGTTATTTCATATTTTAACTTTTTAATGCAAATAAGTTGTTTAGATCCACACACTGTTTTAAATTTTTGCTGCAGTCTCGGAGATTTCACGAGAAATGTTTTTTTCACGCCACATGAATATGAATTTTGTTTTTATTTTTACCTGAGTTTGGTTTTATTAATATTTTTATTATATAAACTTTATTGGCACCCATATCTAGTACCTTAATAGATAAAACAATTTTCCTTGAGGCGGTAACCATAGAAATAAGACCCTTAAAGTACATCGTATTAGAGACCAAATTCATAGGAAACCATTAGAATGTATAATTAGGACAATTAGGGTACTTTTCTACCAAAGATGTGCTATATTACGTTGCTGTGGATGTGTTTGGCTTCCACCAATCATATTCATTGGTACACATCACTTAGCACTGGCAGAAACAGACTCAGCTACGCTATGTTTTTTATTTGGAAAGATGCGGGCTATTGATGTGTGCTATGGATGGCTTCTCTAATATCGATATATCGCTTACTCGAACTGCGCATCTTCCTCACGCAGCTATATAGCTCATTATCAGTGGCAACGATCACATAGTTTCACAGCTGAGCTATTACAGTTACATAGTACACCTTTGGTGGAAAAATAGCCTTAACCTATACTAATATTTAAACTGCACAAAACACAAAACCACAAACGGCTATACAATCGATGACAAAGCAAGAGAATAACGATTAAAACCAAACCGAACTATCTTGCAGGAACAGAAGAAAAAGAGCAGGCAATAATTAAAACATTCTGTAATAGGATTCGGCTATAGTCGAGCAGAAAGTGGGCTGAACACTTAATGCTGCTCCATCCATTGCTAACCTCTATCTGGATAACAGGCAATTTGAAATTTAAATCGGTCTTTCTGTTAAACTGTTGCTAAAGTTTCGCAGAAGGTGAAATTAAATCAAATCTTGAAATATTCCACACTAAAGGTTGATTGCGTCTAGGAAGGACTTGTGTTTCAAGCAAATGATGTCATAATAATAAGGACATAACACGCACCGCCCCAACATAGCAATTATATTGCCATTTAAATTTCAACTTTAAATCGTATGTCGTATAATAGATTTCATTACGTCAATACAAAAAAGCCGACGATGGATGGCCAGCGCGTATTCCTCTTCATTTGTACCTGAGGCGCCCCTGCGTTTCCAGCATATGGACTGTACGCTAGAAGCATGCGGGCTACGTGCTTACTACTCGCCGACAGCGAGGCAGCGGCGACCCGCTCGTCAGGCACAAACGAAACAACGTCGCATCGCTCGCCGACTGCAAGCTTGCACCTCGCGGGCGACGCAACGTAAGCACGCTTGCAGTCAACCAGTTAGCAATAGCCACAAGCAGTGCAGGAGCCGAGGCGGAGCTGTGCTTGTTAAATGTGCTTGCTTGATTTTGTTTACGGCACAATTATAATTGGTTTATTTTCAAGTGCAATAGTATCAAGCCGGAATCTCGTGTTTGATAAACTTTAGGCTTTAAGTTAACTTAGCTTAACCCATAAAAATAAATTTCAATCTTTTATAATTATTGTGCTTATAAATTTAAGTAAAAATAAAATACTAATTTAATCATTATACTTCTGATTCCCCTGCGTCTTGCGATTAAATCGCCGACCGAAATCGTTCGCAATGATTTTCACGGAAAAATCTCCAGACGTTGCATTTTCAGCTTTAATTCTTGATCAGTACGGTGTTATTTCCTACGCTTTTGGGTGCTATTGTAGAGTATATGACAGATGATTCTACGCGAATAGGCCGTTTGGTATCAATGTAGATTTCCATCCTTGTTCTATTACAGTCGAGACTTTTGAGGCGTCACAGTGATTTGCTGATCATTTTAGAAATTCCATTTCGAATTTGGACTCTTTGTGTCCGAACATCGAACTTCTTGTTGGTCTAAAGGGTTGGTTGAAGCGAACTTATTGTGTTACTGCCTGTCAATTTTGGTATTAATTTTCTTGTGATAAGACATGATTCTATTGTCTAATCTAATAATTGTAATGGCGTAATACACCGATCTTTTACCAAAAATCATACACTTAGGAGCAAAGACGAAGTCACTAACGTTTTTAACCGACTTCAAAAAAGAGATTCTCAGCATAGTATTTTTCAGAAATAGGAAAAGGTTTTAGGGATATACCTGACTTAACAACATTGGCGGCGATAGAGAAAACTGAAGGCGGTTCTCTTTTTTTAATTACGTTTTATTTTCTTTTTCATTTTTTGTTAAATATTATCTGAAATAAGTATTTTATAAACACGTTAACTGCCACGTAGGTCACAGTTTTCTGATGGCTAATTGATTTTTAAGTATTTTTTGAAATGGGACTATTTTATATTTGAAATGTTTTTTGTACGGGTTCGTAGAAATGAAAAATAAAACGCTAGTAGCTCCGTTTCTAACTTCCCAGGTATATTATTCAAGAAAAAATAGACGAGGGGATCAAACCTCACACAAATCTTGTCTTCTCTCCTTCTCATCTTCTATAATTTCACCAACAATTAGCAACACAAACTAAAATCACCACACCCAATACACTAAATACAGGAATCCCTTTAAAATTCCGAAACCCCATCACAATTTATGCAACTTGATAACCACCTCAGTATGTACTACATTTCCGAATCGGGATACTGTTTCCATTAACTGATCCCTCGAACAATTAAATTTAACTGCTAAAATAATAACTGTTGGTATAATTTTGGGACCAAAACCGGTACAGTTGGAGGTCACGAATTCTCTCGTCCTTAGGCCTATCTATAACAATGGAAATTTCCAAGATGTCAGTCCTAATCTTAGTCTTTGAATATTCTGTTGTCTTGTGTACCTTTAGTAAATATAGTTTTGCATTTTGAGTTTTAGTGTTTTGTTATTATGATTAACCGGCTTTACGTTCCCGTGGGTAAGTCGTAGGGCTTTTAGCACTTTTTGGACGACGCGAAAATCGAACCTGCTACAGTTTACACATCAGCCAATCTCTATTGGCGACTCACGATTCATGACTCATGACTCTATTGGCGTGTATGGTGGATGGGTTCCACCACACACGCCAATACAGTCAGACAAATCTCTTTATTCTTAGTACAAATCTTAGGTTATGCCTGAAATACAATTCGATATTTCTCTACCAGTACCCTTAGTACGATTTTGCTTTACGTTTAACAATAACGCAACAAGAGTTCAACAATCTGATTGGCCAGCTCCAATAAACTAACCAATCACAGCGCTGAACACGCTCTCGTTTCGACCCGTAAAGCAAATTTGTACTAAGACCCCAATTCTCCACAAACAGTCGTCAATTCAAAATGGCAATACACTTTAATACATTACAAGCCGCGCAATCGGTCTCAATCGTCTAGCTGTCACCAGGAATGTTTCACTAAAACCATGATTAATCACAAATCTTTAGACTTCAGACTCTACACTAAAGCCCAGGATTTCTATATATTTTCACTTAATTTTGAATGTCTAAACATAGATTGAATAGAACTGTACAACTAATAAATGCTTTCGGAATTTTCCTAAGATCCCTGGTAGTATCGAATACAGCAAAAAGGCAAAAACTTTCCTAAAGATTGGTAAAATCAAATCACGCGTGATAGTTAATTGCTTACATAATTAAACAGGTTGTTTATAAGCTTGTAAACGAACAGACGGATCACCTGATGGTAAGCAATCGCCGCCGCTCATGGATACATCAAATAAGTTAAGAAGATAGGGAATTGGATTTGGGGTAAATCAGCCCCCGGTAACCGCACTCACACAACGAAAAACAGCGGTGTTTCACGTCTGTTTTCTGTAAGGCCGTGGTATCACTCCGGTCGAGCCGAAACATGGCTCTCTAACACTTAAAATAGTAACTACTGAAAACCGAGAATAATTTGGCTGAAGCACTCAAAGTTTTTCAAGAACAATTGTATTTGTACCCACTGATTCTAAAAAAACACGGTTAAAATAATACAGAAAATAAAACAACAAATGAAAAGGGTACACAATTAATACTACTCATTGTAATAATAATTAACATACATTTCTCCTTCCTACATGAACAAAAACAAAACTACAACTAAAACAGCAACGTTCAATTAAAAATACACGAACAATTAGTATGGATCCAGTTCCATATAATTTCACTTAAGTCGGTAATAATTTAGCAAAGAAAAAAGTACCCTTACGCCCAACACACACCACTTGAGTGAACACCGCCATATATTTCTTAGGCAAAAACGTGGCGAAATCGAGAACTATGTGTGTTCGTGCATTGGTGTCATTTAGAAATAGGTTATTTGTATATATATGTTTTTTTTTTCAGTTGTTTTGTTCTTTTTCCTTCTGAGTGTTGATTATCGTATTTTATGAAGTGCGAATAATGGTGAACTTAATTGTTGAGTTTCCGACTCGGAGCTGCGGACTGCCTAGCGGAATACCGGGGTTCTGGCTTCCGAAAAGCAGGAAAAGGAATAGGGTGGTTTTTAGTCAAGGCAAACATGGTGATTAATGCTTAACCTTCTCTATGTGAGAAGAGGCTTTAATCAGCACTGGCCTCTAATGGATTATCGATGTGATGTATGTGTGAAATCCTTTTCAAAATAAGTTTATACGACCTCAAGAAATAAAAAAAAGCGTTGATACAACACTACACAGAAAAAAAATAACATGACCCAAGAAACAAACCGGAGACGACTTGTTTTGTTGTATCAGTAAACAACCTCTCGTCTAATAAAGCAGTCAATATTGCACACCAAATTAAACACCCTTTGAATAAAAAAAATATTGGACCAATTAAATCAGTAAGCAGCAAAAGCAATCAATGTTTCCTTCCTGACCTAAGCAGCTTTTTACAAGACGAAGAGAAAAAGTGTTACATTCAAATTTGAATAGAAACGTCCCCTATTATGTGAGGAATCGATTAATTTTTATGCCTTTGTTTTAAGGGGTCCATAACAGGCATTAATGTCGAGTTTTTGAAGAAGAAACCCTCCTTTCTCAAAGGTTATGAAAAAAATAGGCTGTTGAATTTTATTCGGTGGAAGGAAAAGGGAAATTTTGGCAGTTTGTGTAATTAGCTGATAGAATTTAGTGGGAGTGGGGGCTTGTTTTTTGGTGAAAGTTTTTGAAGAGCAATGGCCCGTTAAGGTGTCTTTAAATTTATTTTTTTAAGGTACTCTTGATGAATGAGTTTAGGATCTGATTTTTGTCTCGAGAAATGTTATTTGGTTGTGTTTGAGAATTTTTCAATTTGTCATCGTTTCTCGTTAAAAAAGAGGTGATTAAATTAATTTGTCAAACTGTCTTTTGGTTCACTGAACTGAAATGTCGACAGAAACTCAGTAGTCATTATTATTTTTAAATATTTTTTTGATGACTATCTGCTTTAGGGTCAATCTCCAAGACAGAATAATACCTAAGATTAAAATAGTGTGTTCTTGTTATTTTCAATGAGATACATAATTACCAATAAATATTTTTAACTAAGACTGCCTCGTTGGCCGAGTGGTTGCAAGTGCGACTGCCGGGCAAGGGGTCTCGTGTTAGTATTACTGGGCTTTTTTCGGTTTTTCGAAAATTTCTCAGTAGTAGCACGGGGTCTGGAAATGTGCCCGGTATATGGCAATAAGCTTACCACCTATAACATGGAACTTAAATTGTGAAAAATGGGTGTACACAGTGCAATTACGTGCCATAATGTGCGCCTACCCCTTCGGGGATTAAAGGCGTGGCGATATGTATGTATGTATCTTTAACTAAAAAGCACCAAAGCGATCACAAGAACATGAACACGAGATTGACCCTTCAATATAAAGATTATACGACATTTTTACCGGCGCACTATAAACAATATTGTGTCCTAAAAAATGTATGACAAATATGTTTCCGAATTTTCCGACGAACGGACATATTCCACAAATCCGACCAGTCAATTTTTATGTTATAAATATAAGAGAACCATTTTGTTTTCAATTACTTGATGATTCTAAAAATAGATATTGACCTTTTTGGTTCGTATTAAGTCAACGAGGCAGTAAATAATATCAACAGCGTACACAAGCGTACATATATAAAAACATTCATTCAATTTCATATTAATGGTAGATAGATATTTTTAGAACATTCACTTATATTTATAGATGACATTATTTTGTCGAGTTACTAAGTGCGATTACAAAAACAGATGTCGAAGATTTTTCCTAAAGTAAGTTGAATATTTTCTTTTAACAGATTTTTAGTGGTACCGACCTCAGTTACACGAGTAGTATCGGGCACATCAACCAAAGCAGTTACTGTATTTAATTACTGATTTGTTTGACCTATGAAGAGAAGGTATTTTACTAAGGTAAGATGATTTCCGAACTATAGCATAAATAGCCTTCTGTAGTATTCAAACTGGTAAAAAAGAGTAGACTTTGAGTACATGTTGGCCCATTCATTTTAGTGATAATAGTTGTAAATAATTGACCCAATAGACCTGATACCTGACCTGGAGCTGCGGACTATCTAACGTGTTGCCGTGGCTCCGGCTCGAAGAGCAGGAGTAAGAACGAGGTAGTTTTTTTTTTTATATATTAAATGGGCCGACGTTTGGCCGCTATCTCGCCTGATGGTAAGTGATGATGCGGCCTACGGTGGAGCACGTCTGCCCATAAGCAACCTATTCACTCGGGCTTTGAAGACACCCAGGTTGTACCCATCAGGAAACACAGACTCCGGCAAGGAGTTCCACTCCCTAGCAGTTCGCACAAGGAAGCTTGAAGCGAAGCGTTTCGTGCGAGTGGGTGGGATATCCACCATGAAACGGTGACGCCTCGCCGATTGTCTTGTGGTTCGATGATGGAAAGGACTAGGAGGAATCAAGTTGTGCAGTTCCCCCGCACACTCTCCGAAATGTATCCGGTAAAAAACGGAGAAGCTTGCGACCTTGCGCCAGTGTTCAAGGCTTTGAAGCCTGGCCTCCACAAGCCCATCATCATTGATGAGCTTCTTGGCACGCCTTTCAATGCGCTCGAGCGCATCCAGCTGGTGTTTAGCCGAGCCGTCCCAAAGGTGAGAACAGTACTCCATACATGACCGAACCTGCGCTTGGTACAGGTTTCAGTCAGTAAGAGTCTGACACCCCCTCTCGCCTCGCCCCAGGCGGGAGAAGCCATTAGATGATTATCCCGCTTCAAAAAAAGGTGTAGGTAATTGTCTTTAAATACAAGCTATTTATAGAACGATTAAATGATGTTAATGCCATTTCACATTTCAGCACCTGCGTAGGTTGTAACTAAATTAGATTTAGGTCAAAACCTTTCTAAATTAGGCTTTATCTCTTAACTTACCCTAATTAGGATTCACAACGCAATTAGGTACATAGTTTTGCTTTGAGAATTTCTCCGGAAATAGCAAATTATATCATTGTCGAGTGTTATGTGGGATACTATGAGAGTCGCGAGATTTATTAGAAGGTGGTCCAACTCATAATCAACAGCGATAGCTGTACGTCTACTAATTAAGTGATACAACGCTTGCGTTGTTGTGTAAGTGAGTTACCCCCTTTCCCAGTCTTCTAAATCCCCAATTCTCCAACAAACCTTAAATTCCTAACCCCTAAGAGGCCAGCAACGCACTTGTAACACCTTTGATGTTTCTAGTGTTCATGGGCAGCGGCGATTCCTTGCCGATAGATTATATAATGAAAAAGTAAACATGTGACTGTATCGTAGGTTACAAACAAATATAAAATCGGAACAACAATCTGTGGATCACACAGAGTTTTTCTATGCAGGAATTAGTTGCCGAGCTAACTGTGCGGTCAGCAGTTGTTCAAAAGGTCCAGGTTCAGAAAATTGCTGCCCGATTTCCTTATGACAACCACGTAAAAAGCAGGGCTAGTCAGAAATGTATTCTACTCTACACAGCACTCTCCACAAAGCATTCACCACTGTAACGCTCCATCAAAGAAGTAAACTTTAACAACATTTTTCTCAAAGAACAGAATGTTTAATAGTGCCTAACTTTGCTTAGTCACTAAGTAACGAGTTGGGACCTCCGTTCAAGCTCAAAAGAGGTCTAAAGCGGTCTAAGTTATATAGTTTTCAAAGCGTTCAGAGTTTGGTATTAACACAACGTAAGCAACTTCCTACCAGACCTCCGAGGTTATTAAATATTATGTTCCTTAACTCACAACGACATGAAGTAAATTAGTTAATACGATTTTCTTGAAAATGGTTTGATGAAGATCTTGCTTCGTAGATAGTAGATAGATAGGGTTGGGAGGGTACTGTGTTTAGTGGCGAGAAAGTTATCGATCGTTGTTTGAGCTAGGGTTTATTGCGGTAGTGAGGTCATTAACGTTTTGGAAGACTAATTAGTGGGCTGTTATGGCCTCTTTCAGTCGTGATTTTAATCGAGTACTTCTTTGAGTGGGTGGTGTGGTCGCTGAGCATAAAAGTCTGAATCTTTGAACTAAAATTCATGTTTAATAGTATTATATTTTCTAAAGGAAGGATTTTATCTTCATAAAGTGGCTGACCTGACCCACAATTCTACGAAATTCACAATTTAAAAGAAAATTTTGCAATTTTTCTTATAAAATACAGTTCATAATCCGTCTAAAATACGGTCCGCTTATCGCTTCATAAGCAACAAACTCCCGAAGAGCACCGAAATCATCTAGAACCGCATTGCTATTTGTCATGCGACATCTGGCAAAAACCAGTTCACACCGGTCTCGGGTGGTTACGGGAGGTGTTATACGGCAAAATGGCGGATATTTCTCCAGTTCAAACTAGTAAGAACCAGTTTGGGAGGCAGGCCGTTTGTTTTTATTGGCCTGTGAGCACTTGTAAGTGATTTTTGATGGGTGAGAGGCGAATACGTGAGAATTTTTGTAATGATCGGTCAGATTTTTGTGGATTGATTAGGGTGCTATTGATTTTAGGTAACGTATCGCGAATTTCGAAGGATTTTTATTTGTTTTTGCGGCGGTAGAGAGGTAACATTCGTTGCTAATGTTTCGGTATTTTAGATTATTACGGTGAGAAATATCGGTTTGCGATTTTTTCGGATATTAAAAAGGTTTTTTCGGTAAAATGTTTATGTTTTTCCTTGAAAACAGAATATTTGGAGCAACCTTTAATGGAATTTTCTTTATATTTGTTTTTGAAACAAATCTTAACATGGTTTCTCTTTTACCTCGTGACTAAATTTAACGTTCATCTTCACCCACACAACACCACATAACTATTGATTTGCGAAGAGCAGATAAAGTCTTACCACCATACTCAGTCATTTAATAGTTATTTAACCCAGTCAGACACGTACGTTGCATGTCGGACGAGCGGTGGGCAAAACTTACTACTGAATGTGTACTGTAGGAGATGGCGAAATGAACTCGATACCTATAAAAAGGATTGGCCACAGAAAGCTCTACGAAGAGACGAGTGGAAGGAAGGTAGGGAGGCCTTTGTCCTGCAGTGGGACGATCATGGCTGAAAATAAATAATAATTAACCCAGTCCTTAGCAATTGTTTTTGGAACAAAATCGTTCATCATCATCATCAGCTGAGAAACGTCCACTGCTGAACACTTCACTGCTGCTGCACTGGATTAAGGGGGAGCCCTTAGTCCTCCACAGTAAAATCGTTACTAAGAAATAGTAAGTTATCATTTAATGACTTTGTGAATGGCAGGTATAACCTGGGTGTCTTCAAAGCCCGAGTGAATAGGTTGCTTATAGGCAGACGTGCTCCATCGTAGGCCGCATCATCACTTACCATCAGGCGAGAAAGCGGCCAAACGTCGACCCAATAAATGTAAAAAAAAGTTATTCCACTTAATTTTTTATCCCAAAACATCACAACAACCTACTTTACCCATCAGCACCTACACAAGTAGCGAACTTAATAAATTTTGCATTCGTAAATGCAAACTAGGTTTGTTTTGTTATTCCGATCAGTGGCCAACTGTTCTGTCAACTGTACCGGCCGGATGCGTCCAAAATATTTATGCATTGATTGACTAAATAAATATTAGTGGTATTGCGGTTTTAGTTAAAACTTGGAATGTAATACGTAAAGCCTGGTATGGGTTATTGTAACTGTAACAATGTTTTATTTGGGAGCGGTTTGGTGGTTCCGGTTTTAAAACAAGTGGTATCATAGAGTTGGAAATTAAAATCAATTTTTGAAGATAGGTTACTTCACTATAAGTATCTCTATATTTCAAAATCAATTCCTCAATTCATCGGGAGGTCCCCATGAAGGTTTTTTTTTTAATAAACTGTGTCTCACTCCAGGATATTTTTCTGTGTTTACAAACATACAAGTTCACATGCAAATGACACCTAGACTGAAACAACAATTTATGGATCACACAAAGAGTTGTCCCTTGCACGGACCGTTGCGGCAGTCGGTTACCCAGCCACCGCGCCAACCGTGCAGTCAAAATTTAAATCAATGTTTGAAAATATAATTATCTTTTTCTCTCTTTTAGTTGACCTAATGTTAATTTTGTTTGCCCCGGAAGATTCCTAGATGATAAATAGATGTTCTTAGACGAATACCCAAATCCTCAACTTCATCGAGAGGACCTCAATAAGTTCAATTTGGGTATTCATCTCACTTATCAACTTTTTTATTAGATTTAATACATCTGACTCATCTATAGGTGAATCTAATAATTCAAACGGTTAGTTTAATAGAGTATATGCACCCATTTCTACATTATTCTTTAGAAGAAGATCAAATGTTACACTACAAGGAATAACAATAGCCCCTTCTGCGCCATTCGCTTATCCAAAACGAAAGCTTATTTTGAATTCTCCATTTGCTATCAGTATAAAAGACATTTCTATCCAACTTTTCTAAGACAAAATTTGAACGGAAAATTGCAAGATAAACATATACTACATTCTAGTATGTTTGTTCATTCTTTTCGTTCAGATATTTATGCAAATCAGTCGTTCATAACAAGGGGTGTTCGAATCGTTCATTCGATCAACACGACATACAAATATGGCCCTTTTATTGCTTTAGCACAGATTTGCGTTTGTGTGGAGTTAGGAAATTAGCGATTTTGGTGAACTGAAACTTGACGATAATTTTGGCATGTAGTTTCAAATAGTTAGTTTGGAGCATTTACTTGTATTAAGAATTGCTTTGTAAGGTTACCATAGAACAAAATATACAATTTGTTATCATATTACCGTAATACTTACAAAGAGACCTGCAGATATTATGAGAGCCGACTAAGGAAGCTTTTAGCAGATAGAGTTCACCAGCACTCTTTGGTAAACTTGAACCTTTAACAGCCATCTCCACATCTTTAATCACGTGATACATACCTTATGTAGAGATGGCCTAATCCAATAGTTTTCAAGGATTATTGATGAAGGAAATTATTTTCATATACGGTCTCGCTACCTCTCACCAACCCGCTAGTTTCCTAGCCCCACTATTAGGCATAAAACAAATTACAAACAAACAGAAAGGGATTAGACGACATTCAGTTTTAACTTACATATACAATATTGTCACTAGGCTGAGACAATATCCGCGCGTAAGGCGCGCCTCAACGAGCCATCAGACCACCACAGATGGGTCTAGTAGGGCTGATTCCCGACCTGGAGCTGCATACAATCTAGGACCTAGTGAGTTATAGCTCCGACTCTAAGAGCAAGAGTAAAAACAGGATGGTTTTTAATCAGTAAGAGCCTCGCCTCAAAAGAGGCGGGAGAATTCCACCCCCCCCCCTTCAAAAAATACTGAGACAATGGAACGCCAATTGCTGCGATACTGACATAGACACCTCTTTCACTTCATAAGTTCTTATCTAACCAAACCCTCTCCTGCTACCTTTAACCACCCCGCTGGTTTTCTGGCCCCACTATTAGACATAAAACAAATTGTCACGTTCCCAGGAAGGGATCAGCAGAACGACAGCCTGTAATGGCGCTCAGTTCCAAACGGCATTAACGTGCCTTACGTACCATGATTTATTTAAATGACATAAATTGTTATAGTAAATGGATTATCGTTATGTGAACTACGAGTATATTATGCGAGTATGATAAACCAATAAACCTTGAGCCTTAGGATGCTTTTCCAAGAGAGATGTGCTATGCTACGTTGCTGTGGATGCGTTTGGCTTCCACCAATCATATTCATTAGTACACATAGCACTGGTGGAAACGCTATGGTTATATGTAAAGATGTCTGCTATGGATGCATGTTATGGATGTGTGTTATGGCAGCGTTCGCGCACGGAGCAACTCTTTGTGATCCACAAATTGTGGTTTCGGGTCTGGGTGTCATGTGTATGTGAACTTGTGTGTTTATAAACGGACTCATGACAAGAGAAAGTCCTAGTATGAGTCCAGCAGCGCTTTTTTGAAGCAAGGAAAGAAAAAAAGCTGAATATTTATTAAAGCTTAAATCTAAAGGCACTTTTATAACAGTAATATAAGAAAAAATACGGAATTGGATCCAATACATCAAAACCCGACCGTAACATAAACTACTGTTGAACATTTTATTCTTTTTTACGCATACATTTCAGTACAATTCAGTAAATAGCTGTAAAAGTATGACAATATCTACAATTGAAATGTAAAATTCGATGCAAGCCATTCAGAGGTAAAGGTATGATTTGTATGAAATGTACGCACCTGCCGTACGGAATGACACGTACGTACGGTGGAATAGTGATGTGACATGTTTAATGATTAATGATTTTACCGGGACTTCAGTATCCCGTTTTTTTTGGTCAATTAATTTGACTGGTGTTCTGGAAGAAGACAGTTTTATTTTACTTATAATAATCGTTTTTGTCGAAATAGGGTTATTTTAAATTTGATTTTGATTAATATATTAGAACAAAAGAAACAAGAAAAATAGTATCGTAAATAAAAAAAAACAAATTAACTAAAAATAACGGTTTACTTACATAAATTAATGGAGAAAAGTAGGTTGTGCGACGTCGCCACGTCTGCGCACGCTGCTCATGATGAAGAGTCCCTCTATGTCTTGAATCTAGTAGAACTTTTCTCCATTAAATTACATGAATAAACCATGATTTTTAGTTAATTTATTATGTTCCACCATAGTTATTATAAAAAAGAACCTAGTGGTTGTAAACTTTATTACATTGCTTCTACCTCGTATGTAATTACTCTCTGTATTGAGATCGTGGCTTGAGACGTTGTCTTGACCGCAAACCGATACCCATAGGTCTGAAACAGACTAGTGTAATGGAACATCTTACCTATTAGATGTTTCTTGTATTTTTTCATTTAACTAAGATTTTGTAAACTAAATCAAACACAATTTTGTGTGAAACATTTAAATAAATAAAAATAGATAATCTATCTCTTTCTTCAACATTTGTATCTATAATATTTAGTACTGCCTAATTATAATTTTAATATTGCTCAAGTTTTGATCCGGACTACCTAGCGTGTTTACCGGGCCTCTGGCTCGAAAAGCAGGAGTTCCTATGCCTGTTTCGGAGTGTTTTTTAGTCACTAAGACCCTGACACTCCCTCTCGCCTCGCCTAAGGCGGGAGAAGTCATTGGATGATTCAAAAAAGATGCTTAGGTAAAATCAGAATTTAGAAACAGACGAAGCAGTGTTACTCTAACTAGTGCTTAATAAAATGTTTACTTCCAAATTATACATACTATACTACATACCAACCTATTCTAAAAATCGTTTCAGGGCAAGAGTAATTGAATTACTAAATTCTTAAGTATATAATTTTTTTGTAATAGTCTTCTAAGATGCACACTTTATGTCTGTTTTCTTTTAACTTTTTTTATGTATTCGTGGGCAATGGTGTGGGTTACATGTGTAGTAACATAAACATAGAATTAGTTATGCATAAATGTTTTGTGTGTGCTAATTTAAGAATCTTAGTTAAGCTTGGCATGTAACTGTTTTTTGTTCCAATAAAATAAAATACCAAAAATCCCAATTATATATGTCAACACATCATAAAACTTCAGTTCTCTAGTAAACTATATTCCCAGCTATACAGATCCCAGTGTTTTAATTTAAAATCCCGGCGCGCTACAACACTACACACGCCGAAATACACGGTTCGAGTCTGTCGCAAAGCAGTGAGCGTTAAATTAACCCTTTAACGCTCGTGTCAGAATGACCCTGGAGTAGGGCTGTCGTGAGCTGGGATGACGTTTAGTTATAACTTTAGGATCTTGTTTTATCCTGGACTATTAAAAATAAGGGATTAATGTGAGTAAAGGAGAAAGATTGAGTAAGAAATCGTGTATTTAAAGAATGATCAGAACGAAAAATTAAACTAATCAAATTATGAAAACTTACATAACCTACTACTTATACAATTCGTATACAAACTATAAGTTTTTTGTAATATAAATGTTAAGTAAAAGACATTAAAAATCATTCATGTGTTGATGAAGCGAAAGAAGTATGTACGATTCGTAGCAATTAGCATTACATTGTCTCTGCCTACCCCCATAGGAGACAGACATGAGGTTATGTAGGTATGTAAGACATTAAAAATCAAGCTTAGTTTTATTATACTAAGACATTTCATATTCCAAATTTGAAAGACTTTAAGTTTTACTAACACATTTTGTATCTTATCAGTACCTAAACAAGTTATATTTTTGATTGAACCATTTCCAAGCACAGATAGATTGACTACCACATCTTACTAGGTATTACATGTATCTAGACCCAGTTATATCTAGTTATGCTATTAACGGTAGAATGCATCAAGCGATAGCTCCTCTGGCGAAATATTAACATATAGGTATGTTCGTATATGGGTATCTATCTAAGTATAGATTTATACTTAGAATGTCGTAGCTTTATCGGTAAATAAGGATATAGTGAAGCAAACTATGTTCTATTATTTTCATTTTAATGTATAAATCTATGTTACAAAAACTACGCTCTGAACGTCGGCCACATCATCGCTTACTGTCAAACGAGCTTCTATATAAAAAAGTTAATTAAAAAATATGCAGCTACTGTCTAAACATCATGACGTCACGTAGTCTACTAGTTGTAGTATTAGGTTGCGCGACGTCGCCGCGTCTACGCACGCTTCTCGTAATAAAGAGTCCCTCTGTGTCTCGAAACTAGTTGAGCGTTTCTTCATTAATATACGTGAATAAACCGTGATTTTTAGTTAATGCATCTACTCCACTGAAGTCAACATAACAAGAAAATTACTTCACCAATATCCAATTAAAAAAAAGGTTATTTTTTTTCCTTAAACACTATATCTTACACCAAATATTGAAGAAAACATAACAAGAAAATTATTTCACCAATATGCAATAAAAAAAAAACATTTATTTTTTTCCTTAAACACCATAATATCTTAGGTCCACCAAATCTCCAACCACAATACAACACTACAGTCTACCTAAACAACTGCACGCGGGTCCAAACGTCCCGACAACCCTTTTTTTTGAGGGGGGAAAATCATCCAATGACTTCTCCCGCCTTGTTCGAGGCGGGAGGGAGTGTCAGACTCTTACTGACTAAAAACCACCCCGTTCCTCCTCCTGCTTTTCGAGCCGGAGCCCCGGTAAACCCGCTAGGTAGTCCGCAGCTCCGTCCCGACAACCCTACAAAGCAATTACAGCATGGTCACGATATTCGCTCTAATAAATACGCGAATTCAACGCACAAAAGGTCCCAGTTGCGTTTAATTAATTTTTTGTTTATTTTTAAAATTTTTACTCGTACCAAGTATTCGTACGTACGCCCGTGTACGAAATTACTAATGTTTGTTTTGTAGTGACGTGTGGTTATGCTTTTATTACCGTTTCGGGGTCAATTAGGTTTTTTGAGAGTTGGGTTTTTTGATGGTGGGGTTTGTTTGGGCTGTTTGGGAATAGAGAGTGTTTCGTGGTTAATGGATAAAACCTGGCAAATACCAGTGTTACTTATCCAAGATATATTGAATGTTACAATTAAGTGAGACATTTCGATATGTGGTGAGAGAAAACATCGTAAGAAAACCTGAGGTTATAATTTTCTTAAAACGTATGGTTTGAAATCATTAATCCATATTAGTGATTTTTATGGTATAGGCCGGTAAACGGGCAGACAGATCACCTGATTGTAAGCAATCACCGCCGCCCATGGACACTCGAAACACCAGGGGACACACAACGAAACACAACACAAGCGTTATTTCACGTCGGTTTTCTGTGAGGTCGTGGTATCACTCCGGTCGAGCTGGCCCATTCGTGCCGAAACATTGCTCTTGTGGTCTCTGTGTTTTGCCTAGCTATAGAACAAATTACATACAGATTATGATTTAAGACCTACCAATTCTATACACCTACCTAATATTCAAAGACTAATAAACAATAACATATACTACTTTTATAGTACAAGATTCACATACAAATCAAGGAAGCGACGGAGATGTAACGGAAAAAAAATCCAATTGTTATCAACAATAGTGGGATCTCTTCCCATCGGTTGACATCTGACTTCCCAGTACTAATCGCTTCCTTGCTCAGTGCTCACTGACTCACTGATTGTCTGTCTTATTAGGAAATATACAGATAGACAGACAGTTTTTCACAGGGGGGAAATCATCAAATGACTTTTTTATTATACAATATAAAATACTATATTTATTCGTAATTCAACAAAAATATACAGAACTAAATCGTCTACATGTTTTCTTAAAATTACATTAAATCAAAATTACTTAAATCTTATAATATATATTAAATCAAAACTAGTAACTTCTCCCGATTTGGATAAGACGAGAGGGATTGTCAGACTCTTCCTGACTAAAAACCTGAGTTGGGACTCTGGCTTGAAGCAAGAGCAGCTCTGAAAACAAATAAGTTTATCTCAAAAAAAAGATAGAAGAATAAAAATGTTAAAAAGAGTAGGGTGGGTGAGTACCAATATGACTCTGTCCGAGTTATACCTAATACCTATATATGTACTTTCTAATATTATATAGACACCACTGACAAACGGTGAAGGAATACATTGCGAGGAAACCATTTTTTTTTTTGGTTTTTTTTTTAGGGGCGAAATTCATCCAATCATTTCTCCCGCCTTTGGAGAGGCGGGAGAAGTGTCTTACTGACTAAAAACCACCCCGTTCCTTCTCATGCTTTGAGCCGGAGCCCCGGTAACCTTTTACGTTGTCCGCAGCTCCGGACGTTGTCCGCAGCTCAGGAATCGCAAGAACCTGGGGTAATAATTTCTAAGTATGAGTTTCAAAATGCCTAACGCGTATTGCGAGTTGATTAATACTCAAAACTTCTCCATGTGTGAAGAAGCCTTTGGAGACGAATTCCATAGTACAGGTTGGCTGTCACGGTCTATTGATATTGTATCCTAATAAGACAGGACATCTACCAGACAAGATGTCAAGGCGCCAATAATAATTGACATAGCAAACTCAGTCACACAATTAGCTATGGTATAATTACTAAGGTATCAGATAGCAATGACCCACTCGCGTCTAATTAGGCTTCAATCGATCCGATATGGAATTGTTTACAAACCTATTGTTAGGAGGAATAGGCACATTGAGGATAATTTGTGTAATAGGTCTATAATTTGCCTAATTGGGAAACTGTAGGTTGAAGTAGGTATAGGTGCGATCGTTTCAGATTTTAGATAGATAACATAAAGTTTATAGCCCCAGTCGTTTTTCACAGACCATAAGGGCGCTTATTCGTGAAACTAATTTAAATGTCAATTGAATAGATACGTCTTACATATATCACAGCCTGTAAGTGGCCACTGTTGACCAAAAACCAAGCTTGCTGAATGCGGGTTGGCGATTTCAAACTTATAATAAGCCCAGGTTTCCTCACGATGTTTTCCTTCACCGTTTGTCAGTCGTGTCTAAGCAATCTTAAAAAGTACATAGAGCTTGGAAAATATGTATTACATTAGTAATAATTTTATTGGAAAAAAATATTGTTTTCTTTTTTATTTTATCCATTGTTATTACCAAAGAATCCCATTTGAAACAAAAGAAAACAAGTCTAACCCAACAAAGAACGATGTCCTCACAAAATCCGTTCTAATCCGTCTTTCCAAAGGCAACTATAGAGCGACGATGTTCAATATCAATTAGTCAGACAGATAACAGTGTTAGGAGTCCCATAAAACTCCTGCCTTGTCGCGTCAACAGTACATATTTCAACCAAACTAATTACATCGTAATCCAATGAAAAGTTTGAACGCCTACAAGAAAAATCACGGCAAATAAACGCAGCGATGTAAAAAGTTGCTTTAAAAAAAACTAAGATATTTCAAAAGGAATGTCAACACAATAGGCTTTTGAGAACGCGATGTGGTCACGCGACGGTCCTTGTTCAGGGAATTTTCAACCCAACTGTTTATGGAATACAAAATAAATTGCTTTGGCAGTTTTTGTAGGAGAAAAGTCCCTATGGAAGGTAGGGTGGTATCTAAACAATGACAATCCCGCTGTTATAATGACAAATTACGATGGATAGCGACAGATATAGTTCACAAATATAGACACATTGAAGTTAATAGAATAATATTGATTTTTCACCTGGTTTTGATTTAAGACGCCCTGTAGAATTAAAGAGGTCATCACGTCATCATGAATACATGAATACTTATAAAATTTATGGTTATAAAATCGATTTATCCTTATTACTGAACATTATTGGTTGCTTTACTAATTTGAGGACAGCTAATAATATAGAATATAAACGTTGTATTAAATTTTTTTATGTCTTAAGTCGGTAAACAAGCAGACGGATCATCTGTTAGAAAGCAAACCATGCCAACCGCCGTTCATGAGCGTTACAAGTGCGTTGCCGGCCTTTTGAAGGTTAGGAATAGAAGGGTTGTTAGGGAATCGGGGATTGGAAAGATTGGGATGTGTGGTAATTGGGCCTTCGGTAACCTCACTTACACAAAACAACTTACACTTACATAATTATGTATGTATATCCCTTTAACTTAGCTTGACCATTGATGACGTGGAATAATCATTTTGCTGATTGTACTTTCCCACTTCTATCGAAAACATCACTGGACAGCGTATTTGAATCACATTTAAAGCTATCTTCATCGATAACTATGTAATTCCTTTGAGAAAATTCTCAATGCTTATTCGAGAATTTTCTGGAACGCTTCGAAGCAACACGTTTAAGTTCGAACTGCAAGTTATTTTGAGAAGCATGCGATGAGTTAGTGGGTGTGCATACGAAAAGAGATGGTTGAGTAGAAACATCCCCTAGACAAAAGGCATTTAAAGGCTTGAGAATCGAGAGAATAGAAATGTTTAAAGTATGGGATTGATAGGTACTGATATTCGAAAAATTATCTGAAACTTTATATACCTAATTTTAACTGCCTCGTTGGTCGAGTGGTCTCAAAGTGATTCGGTCGGGCAAAGTATTACTGAACTTTTGCGATTTTTCGAAAAGAAAAATCTCAGTATTAGCACGGAATCTGGAATGGTGCCCAGGATATGGCAATAGACTCACCTCCAGTCACTCACATGGGACTTTATAACATAAATGGTGAAAAGTGGGTGTACATTGTATAGCGGCATTACCTGCCGTAATGTGCACCTCTGCCTACGCCTTCGGGGATAAAAGACGTGACGTTGCATATATATTTATATTATTACTTGCGTGAGACATACTAAAATAATTATTGTTTTTCTGTTTACACACGTAATTATTTGACGAAGAACTCGACTCGAAAAGAAAAAAACATTGATCGTGAAGTTAGAAATCTTACATCAATCCAATAACCATCACATTTTTATTCCCCCCGTAAACACAGAACCCCTCTACTATCAAAGTCGGTTAAAAAGCGGCCGCACTACAAACTGTAGACGCGTCTCATCATTTTAATATGCTAATGCCTTCTTTGAAGTGACGTAACAGCTCCGGCCCTGCATTGTACCCCCCTTAAGTTCTTGATTAATAAAGGTGCCTTTTAATTCAAAAGAAAGAAAGAAAGATACCTAGGAAGGTTTTCTTTGATGTGAAAGATAGATAGAGTTGTGTTGGTAGGTTTGGGGATAGGAGTGTTGGTGATTAGATTGATTTGGGATTTGATTAGCTGTATGTATTATTAAAATAATAGAATAATTATATGTCATATTTAAGCGAATTTGAGTTAAAAGTAGACAACGAAAAACATTACTTATATAAATTTTCGTTAGAAACTCTGAGATTATTTCTATGGAATCCGAAATACATATTTAGCGGCTCTGGTGTGGTTTCATTCACTCTGCTCGGCTCCTCTTGATCATAGCGTGATGTTTTATAACAAATAACCTTTTTCGATCAATAGGTTATCTAACACAATAAGAATTATTCAAATCGGACCAGTAGTTCCAGAGATACAGCGTTCAAACAAAGAAACAAACTCTTCAGTTATAGACTAGCGACCCGCCCCAGCTTCGCAGGGGTGCAATGGTGATATATTATACTTATACATAAAAAATCTTCCTCTTGAATCAGTCTATCTACTAAAAAAACCGCATCTAAATTCGTTGCGTAGTTTTTAAGATTTAAGCATACGAAGGTACATAGACATAGACTATGTAGTGATATAGATTATACCAATACTTACTTTGTACCAATAATTAACTCCTGTTAAATTAGTAGCCAGTCATTCATTCATCACATTTATTACCTCCAATGTTAACAATGTAGCAACAATACAATGTTATACGAATTAATTATTTAAATTGTATAAACTACTTTGTTAAAATTCCATGATTCTGTATGAACTAAATGTATAAAGCAGTATAATTATATTGAATAACTTGGCTCTGCACTTTTAATAATTATAATTATACAATGTTGCATGAAGCAAATACATAGAAGACATAATATTATGTTATAACCTTTTTTTTAAGGGGGTAAATCATCCAATAACTTCTGAGAGGAGTGTTAAGCTCTTACTGAATGTTATACCAGTTTTTCGCAAATATCGAAACATCACTTGACAACACATATCTTTAGGCATATCTGAATGAAAATTCTTGATTTAAGTAAGTTTTTTTTTTACATCAAACTACATATTAGTGAATAAATACTACTATCTATTGGTAGGTCTTATTTATATCAGGTATAAAATAATTTAAAAAAGAAACTACTTCTTGTATCGGATTACGTCTCTAATCACTCAGAGATATGTAATAATTACTTAAACTATTCCTTAGTTACGATTTTGTTCCGAAAACAATTGCTAAGGACCGAGTTAAATAACCATTAAATGACTATGAGTGTGGCAATTAAAGTTTTAATGGGATATTTAACCCAATGAAATCTAAGTTTTGACTTTGCCAATTACTCATACATGAGACGGAACAAAAGAGATTTCGGAAATATTTTATGAAGTATAATAATATAAAATCTAACGCTTCATTAATTACAGAATTTCCCAAAACAAACACAGAAGTCTACTCATTAAGCCCAAACCACTAAATCCTTCTTGATACACATCTTAAACAAGAATTTATGAACAAACACATATTTAATTTAATATATTATACGAGTATGAAACAAAAGAAAATCATGCTAAGAGGAACATCTTCAAATATTTTCCGAGATTATGTTCTGTATACACGGTGTAACAAAAAGGGGGTATACATATCATTAGTGCACGGTTTCTATATAACATAACAAACGATACGGGAAGGGTTTTTTACACTCTTGCTTTCATGGAACGAAGTTATGAATTTTTAAAATATATAAAATTTCAGAAACCGAACATCAAAATTAGGTAGATATTGGTACTAGGCGATCAGATTTACAGAAGAAATGTTTCGTAATATTAGCGAGTGACCCCTGTAGTGTTATGATACGTTTGTATGATTTATAAAATCAAGAACCATGCGACATCAAGTATTTGGTACTAAATTTTTTTTAAACGTATTTTGAGCTGAAACTTCGTGTAGAGATTCTATTCAACCTGTATTCTTCAGTGCTTCTTAATATATATGTGTTTTTGTTACACACTGTATATGTAGGAAACATATTTTGTAATACAAACAGTAAGACTGGCTTTCTTGATTGTTAATTAATACGATAACCAAAGGGATTTACATTTATAATTATGTAAATTTTACTTTATTTATGTTAAAGAAGTTTTTAATGCCAATATTTTGGTACCTAGTTGTTTTTATTTGAATCATTGACATGTCCAAATGTGGTAGTGAGCTGCGGACTGCGTAGCTGATGGTTACTGGGGCTCCGGCTCGAGTAGGAGTAGGAACGAGGTGGTTTTTTGTCAGTTAGGGTCTAACACTCTTTCTCGCCTAGCCCAAGGCGGGAGAAGACTTTGGATGATTTTAGTCTAGTAGTGAACTATCATAAAATATAAAAAAGATACTATTACATAATAAGTTCACAACACACATACTTATATAGAGAGTAGTCTACATTGTCGTACACTAAAGAAATTCAAGTTTACACATAAAATATGGAAATTAAGTCGGAGCACTTTCACATAGGTACGGTACATATATTATAATCCACCCACACAATTTGGGAACATAAACAAAATTACATTATGTCAAAAATTAGATGAATATAAGTCTTATAATGTAGGTAGGTATATTCCGACGGAGAAATTAGAAAACTTTATACGAAGAGTTACTTAAACATTAAAAAGTTTGAAAGTTAAACGGATTACTTAGGATAACATAATATTGTATGCCTACTTCATCTGCCTATGTATGTATTGTACACTTGTACAGTCTCTTTTTTGAGGGGACAAAATCATCCAATGCCTTCTCTCGCCTTGGTCGAGGCGGGAGGAAGTGTCAGACTCTTACTGACTAAAAACCCCGTTCCTATTCCTGCTTTTCGAGACGGAGCACCTGAAACCCGCTAGGTAGTCAGGCATCAGCCCTACTGAGCCCCATCTTTGGTGGTCTAATGGCTCTCAGAGACCCGAGAGCGCGCGCCTAATTCTCATCCTGGATCCTTGCTCGCCGTTCGCAGACCTTCACTTACGGTGGCCAAAGATCGTCACGCGATCCCCGATGCCCGGAGTGTCTCTCGCGATGGCTAGGGCGTGAGAGCGCCCTGCCTCCTCCTTGGCAAGCATATCTGCTTCGTAGAAAGAGAAGATAGCACCCCAGTCCCCCTCGCTCCGCACCATGGCCTGAACCTAAGCCGGACATTAGACCACATCCCTGAGGAGACGGCGGTACTCAGCCCATGCAGGGCACACCACCTCCGTATGCTCCACTGTGTCCTCTTCGTTGCGATGACCTCGAGCGAAATAAAAAAAAAATGTAAAGTAAATCTTTACCTACCTGTCCATTTGTGAAAATCCGGTTGTTATGTTATTTATGTATGTTGTAAAAGGAAGAATTTGATTGTTCACTAATTTAGAGCTATTTACTAAATAAGGTAATGCATGTAGGTAGCATCGGTCGTAAATATTAAATGGACAACGTTTACATATAGGTTATAATACTATGTATTGTGACTCACACTTTCGGTTTCAATTTAAATATAAACAAATTGATTATTTCAATCAGTTCTGTAGGTAGTTGATTAATAATCGCTTTTGTTTTAAGTTCCAAATATGCTTTTCCTTAATTGAAACCTCAAGGTCATATACGAATTTTGGTTTTGTATGCCATTAAAAATAGCTGTTTCAACCTAAATTTCCATAAACAGAATCGTATATAAAAAACTTCTTGACTATTGTTCTTTAACTACTCTAGTTTATCCTTAATGAAGAATAGGGTTTATAGTACATCCACCACGGTCCATTAGAATCCCATTAATAGATATTATAAATGTGAAAATTTGTTTGTTTGGAAGTTTGGATGAAAACGTGTTTTAATGTTTGGATGTTTGTCATCACGCTAAAAGTTCTGAACGTATTTAGATGAAATTTGGTATACAGACAGGGTATGTGCTGACTTGGGTGATGGATAGTTCGTATACCACTTCAACGCTAAAATCTTAATCCCTAGTAGGTACAATACGTTCCTTCTTTGAGGGGGGAAATCATTCGATTCTCTACTTGCCTTGGACAAGCCTAAAAAAAACAACTCCGTTCCTACTCCTGCTTTTCGAACCTTAGCCCCGCTAACCCGTTAAGAAGTCCGCAGCTCCGGGAAAGGGTACAACACCTTAAAATCACACCAATGATCTCCTTCGACCTTACCATAATAACAACAAAGCATTCATCTCCATAACAAAGAAATACACACATTAATATAATTTGTTAATTCCAAAATATAACATTTAACATTCACTTGAAACTTACGAAACTAATCTGAAACAATAGATCCATCAACACCTTTTAAGGGTTTATACGACTAGTAAACGCATTCAATATTTCAAATTTGGAAACTGAGATCGTTGCGCAAGCGCCGGCGAATGTGGCGCCGCCGATGGCAATGTCGTCGATAAGATTTCGCGAAGGTTTTGTGTGGATATACCTTTTGTTGAGAACTAATAAATCTTCGTAAATAAAAGTTGAGGAGTTAGTAGGTTTGAAATATGGTTAAACCATAAAAACCTTCTAGAATTTTTACTCAAATAAATGAAGTCCGCTAAAGAGTTTTATGTTATGAAATGTAAATAATGTGGCCCACATTCATATATCAATATCAGACAGATCTAATGTCACAACTATTTTCGACAGTTTTAGATATAAAATTAATCACATAGATACAGAAGAAAATAAATTAAAAAAAAACATTATATTGTACTTTTTTTGGGTACTGAGTAAAATTCTACTTTCACGTACGTGTTATGAAGCTACTAGCTTTGGCCAGTGGGTTCAACTGCGTTCCCATGGGATAAAAAGGCCTATGTGTGTGTAGCAAACCATAACCTACGTCTGTTTTAAATTTCATCTCAACCCATTCAGCCGTTTTGATGTGAAAGAATAATAAAAATACAAATTTTCGCATTTATAATATTAGTAGTATTAAGTATTTCTGCATTTGACTAAGCTTCTCACTATTCTCTGAGTCCAAACGACAAAATATACAATAAAATCTGTACAAAACAACAATCACATCCACACTAATCTAACTAAACCAAACAAAGATAGACGGAGCCTTGTAAAATCTGCGTAGGAGTACGTATTCGGGTCGAAGCGTAGATCTTACTACAAAACTTACGTAACTGACATAGAAATATTTAAAAACATTATTTTAAACATTGATGTTGTTTTGATTAATTAATATGGGATGTTATTGGTGTCTGGTTTGTTATCTATAGCTGTCTATCGTCTGTTAGATAAAGTTAGCTCCTGTTGGCTCCTGAAGTTAAGTCTTTTTTTCTGAGTTAACACGTTAACTGCCACGTAGGTCACCGGTGACCTACGTCTGTGGAGGATTTGCCTTCAACAGTTTTCTGATGGCAGTTAAAGGCTTAAAGAAATTGCGTCACACAATTTTATTCTTAGAATTAGCCTGGGTCTATTGACATGGCTTTCATTTTGAGGGGGGAAAGTCATCCCATGATTTCTTGTCTGCCTTGGGTGAGGCGGGAGAGAGTGTCAGTCTTTTACTGATTGAAAACCATTCTGTTCCTACTCCTGCTTCAAGTCAAAGCCCCAGTAACCTGCTAGGTTGTCCACTGTTTAGTCTAGTTAAACTTACCACTATTATTGAAATCAATATGGAAATTTATTATTTCAACCATTATCAAGTGATGTGGAAAAACATGATTATTAAGTCTTCTGTCCACACAACAAATCTTTGGCTGTGATAGTTTGTTTAGTTCACTAGTTGTCAGTCAGTGCACTGACTTCCCAGTTTGATATACTTTGGTATTTATTAATTTTAAAAAGTCTGAATTCTTCTACCACACAAAAGAGCAAGTTACCTACAATATTACGTAATCAATAAAGATATCATGGCAATTTATCTTACCTTTAATAGTCACATTCAAACATTAATTGCAACAAAATTTCTTACTCCAGAGGTATTTTATCGCTTAACCTTTCTCGAATTGTACAAAAACTTCCAAAGAGAGTTCCCTTATCGATTCCAGTCACAGTCTAATACTGCCATGTACAAAGATCTTGGGATACTGGATGTGGTTTGTGTAATTAAGTTAATTTAAGGCTGGAGTTTTGATTTGAGAGTTATTGTAATTGTAATCTACCACCGCAAATGTTTTTCAAAACATTTAATACCTGTTTTTATCAATTAATAAAAAAGAAAGGCGTTGAATAAGTACTCATAACTTTTTACTTAATTGAGAGACTTACACAGGTCACAATGTCCGTTACAAGGAAGATTTTATATAATCTATAGAATACATATTCCAAATAAAAAATCTGTATTGCATACGAGCATACTTGGTGAGTGATGGGATGATGGTAAGTGATCAGCGCTACCCATGTGCATTCGCAACGGCCGAAGAGCCACAAGTGCATTTTTGGCTTTATGTGCATAATCTTTCTTTTTCTAAATACTGAATTAACATTTTAAACGCCACGGGGGTCACCGGTGACCGACGTTAGCGGAGGATTTGTCTTCAACATTCTATTGGAAGTCAATGACTTAAAAAATTCTTCACTTTTTCTACTAACATATTCATGAAACAAATGCTAAACTTGTCCTAAATAATAATCTATATATTAATACGTGATGCAAAAACTTTGGACCGCTTTTTACGAAAATTGAGCGGACGTACAGCAGGTAAAATTTGGTTAAACTTATAGTTTATGTGTATAATCTGAAGAACGCTAATATTTTTCAAAAATAATGCTGTATTACATCAATAAATAAAACATTACACACACATGCATAGTATCTGATCGTATTTGACAAAACGTCAAGTCAATAGACATTGCGATGATATTCTGACGTCTCATTGAATAGAGTTTTATAAAAGAGTTTGTTCTGAGTTCTAAATACTTAATTAAAAATTACTTCACTTTTTCTATTAACATATTCATGAAACAAATGCTATACAGTACTTGTTCTACCACTAGGCGACCACTAGTTCTGTATAAATTCAACTACGCTCATGACACATCTATCCACCGTACCTCCAAGTAACCGAATTGCCCAAACCTTTTGGAAATGTTAACTTTTCTGCAGAACTCCAATTAATTATAGGTCGTAATGAGTGGGGCTCCACTAACTTGTACGTGACTCCGTTCAATGTGACTCTTTTCAAATAGAAACGGTCCTGCAAGCGGTCTTCCTTAGCAAGTGATGTTTTAAGATAGGTATAGGTCAAAATTGTAGACATTTTTTGGAAAAAAATCTCTGCTTTAAGGTCTAAAAATCCGGTCTTAAAGTTTTTGACTGCCAATAGAAAACTGTTGAAGGCAAATCCTCCGCTAACTACCACTACGGCGTTCAATATGTTAATAAAACCTCGTTCCTCCACACTAGCATTTTCTCTTGTGTCGTGGGTGCGTTTTCTCTATAATAAGGCTGCTATTGTTATTTAAAAATAACGTTTCTCCACACTAGGATTATCCCCTGTGTCGTGGGTGCGTTTACAAACATACAAGTTCCCATACACATGACACCCAGACCCGATACAGCAATTTTTGGATCACATAAAGAGTCCGTGCTGCTGCTTTGTGCGGGAATGGAACCTGTTACACATTGCACGGCAGACGGTTGCCCAGCCACCGCATCAACCGTGCAGTCAATTATGTGCACCTCTATCTACTATTAGTTATGTTTTCGGAGTTGCGGACTACCTAACGAGTTTACCAGTTAGAAAAGTATGAGTAGGAACGGAGTGCTTTTTAGTCAGTAAGAGTCTGACACTCCCTCTCGCAAAGCCATTAATCGTCGCCCCCTTTAAAAAAATCCTTAGTTATGTTTCATACCTAAACTTAAACTATTCGATTCTGTCACAAACAATCTTAAAGGTATTTCACCACAAATACATTTTCCGACATAAAGCCGGTAATATTAAAATATTCTGCTATCGAATATGAGAAATATCTCCACAAAGACAAGCAGAATTGAATTCTTTGTTGTATACCGATATTTTATTTTATAATATGTTGCAATTTTACCTGCCTGCGTTGCATGTCGAGTCGAGTTAAAAATATACTATAAGTTACAACAACAACATTATTTTACGCCTTTACATCCCCGAAGGGGTAGGCAGAGGTACCTACACATTACGGCACGTAATGCCACTATACAATGTACACTAACTATTCGGCATTTGTGTTATAAGTCCCATGTCCCACAATTCCAGACTCCGTGCTACAAATGAGAAATTTTCGAAAAACTCGAAACACCAGAGGCGTTACAATTGCATTGCTGACCTTTTGGGGGATTAGGAATTTAAGTCTTGTTGGGGAATCGGGGATTGGGAAGATTGAGAAGGAGGGTAATTGGGCTTCCGATAACCTCAATCAAAGAAACTTAAAAATAAACGTTATAATAAGACAAACGACTGTACCATATACCATACATTTAAGACTCCACCATTCAGCATTTACACTAACAAGCAATAAAAACAATACAAAGCAAGTTAAGACATTAAATTTCTCTTTTCCCAACCATATGAATGGAAGGCCTCGGCCTCGAATTTTGCGGGCACTTTCCACGGCGGCGGCGAAATGATTTGTAGGCGGCCAAACCCGTTCTCGAAACTAGCGGGCAGATCGCGCGGCACTACAGCGGTGTAGTGTTCGTGGTTGTGTTGTCGAGATATTTGTTTTTATTAGCGAACGAAATCTTTTACATTCAAATTTATTCCTAACGCTCGATTTAACAGTGGGCAAAAGCAATACTGTAGTGCAAGGAAAATAAATGGCGAGTTTTATCGAAATTATTAAGAACAGAGACATATTCCAAAAAATTCTACGACTACACTAGAATGAGTGTAGAAACTTGTGACTATCTCTGGAAACTGTCAAGCGTGCATTTCAGATTTTGCTTTAGTCTTCAATTAGGTGATCCGTCTGCTCGTTTGCTTCCCACCATTGGTTAATTTTTCTTCTATTTTTATGGGTTGACATCTTTGCTGTTCCGTATGGGTGACAAATCAGATAGATTGCCGAAATCATTTGCTCTTGCACGTCCGAGGTACATTTTGATACCCTGCATGCAACTGTGTATCTTCATAGATATTTGTCCCCCTAAGTAAATGGAGTGACGATATCCACTAAATTAGCTAGCAATAGCTGTGATCGCAAACCGGTCCATTTGATTATACGCATCAGATCCTGCCGCTGCCGCGTGTAATTGGCTAGAGGTCTTATGGTACTAAATAGAAATGATTTGTAGTTGTTAGCCAAAATCTTGAATTCTCATCATCGCGAGATTAACTTTTGTTCTACTGTTTATAGTAGAACAAAAGCTGGCAGCCATTTTGTTTAAGTCTATAAGAGACCTTTTACATTAGAACACCACTGTCGTAACCGGTAATTTTAGCAGACGGATCACTTGATGGTATAATCAGTGGATCACACGCCGGCCCAGGGACAACCTGCACTCCAGTCAAGCAGAGCCCGCGTTATTGTAAAGTGCGTTGCTAACCTTATAGAGTATCATGAATGTCCTAAAGGCAAATGTGGTTGAGAGGACATCGGAACAGGATTGTGAACCGGAATAATTATGAAGAAATCCGGTAACTTCACTCACACAACGAAACACAACGCAAACGTTGTTTCACGTCGATTTTCTGTGAGGCCGTGGTATCATTCCGGTCGAGACGGCCCATTCGTGCCGAAGCATGGCTCTCCCGTACACGCATATGTATATGTTATTAATTGTGCGATCTAGTCGCACGACCACGGTGTACTAATGTAACAGGTCTCTAACATAACAAGAGTTTTTACAATGGATAATTAACTTTTACTACTTGGAATTACGGTTGCTTTTGTTTTTATTGTGTACTTCTACATAATACAGTACATAGACATACAAATGTGGTACCGTATGTATGTGAACTATAAGTTTACATTTAGTAAGTACATTCTCCCAAGGCGAGAGAAGACATAGGTGGATTTTTGACTGCACGGTTGATGCGGTGGCTGGACAACCGGCTGCCGTGCAACGGGTAGCGGGTTCGACTCCCGCACGGAGCAACTCTTTGTATGATCTACAAATTGCTGTTTCGGGTCTGGGTGTCATGTGTATGTGAACTTGTATGTTTGTAGAAAATCCTAATGTGGGGCAACACTTAAAAAAAAGACACCCATCTAAAAAAATTAAGTACTTTCTGATATGTTCCGAACGAGATGTTATTGGTAGTAGGTAGACGTATTAAATATAACAGCTGCTTTTAGCCAGATAATCTAGTAAGTTGGAATAAAATTAATAAAAATAAATTAATAAGGATCTGTTGGCATACTCAAATATTACTTAAATATTTTTGATTATGAAGAAACAGAAATTCCAATTTTGTGGTTAGTATAATTATTTTATTTTTAAGTTTGTAAGTTTTGTTGTAGAATTGATTTATAATAAAATAAATAAGTGGCTTTACATAATAAAATAAATTATTAGGTAATTATTAAAATTGGCAAATCAATACGAATGAATTCATGTTTGCCATTCAATGAGTCTCTCTATACAAATAACAAGTTAAAATCATAACTAAATTATTATACCCAATCAATCTTCAAAAAGGGAGCTTAATTACTAAAATAAGACCAAAAACCTTATACAGCCATACACTAGCAAGACACGATTACTAGACCACCAAAGAACTATAACGTCTTTAAAAAACCCGTTGTAAAATGAATTCAATAACCATATAACACTATTATAGACTTATAAACATCGGATCAAGCTACACAACCAGTATAAACTGACCCTCAAATGTAAGAAAAGATCATTTGAAGAGAGATCATGATAAACTGGTTATATTTAGTTCCATATGTAGCCTCATTTAAAGTACATACTATAATATATTACTGAAAACAATGCAAGGTCAAGCGAAGTAGAACTTACTGTCTTCTGTAGAGAACCGATATTGTTTCTTGTGGTAGTAGCATGGATGTAAGACGGTGTTTGGAAAATGGAGAAGGCATTTGCTTAGCGACTACTAATTAGTGTTCACTCCTCTGTTTAAAAAAAAAGTGTAATGTGATATGAGGTTGTGGGATACATCATGGATAGGTTTAAACGAATAAACAAGTAAACAGACAAAAATTCTAACTGCCATACTCAGAGACATTTAATGATTACTTGACTGCACGGTTGGTGCGGTGGTTGGATAACTGGCTGCCATGCTGCGTGTAGCGGGTTCGATTACCGCACGACCCTTTGTGTGATCCACAAATTGTTGTCTGCGTGTCTATTTCTTCTAGTTAATCTCTAAAATGGCTGTTCCGATACTGACGGGACTTGTATTATAAGGTAGCTGATATACTAAGGCGTAACTTAGGCTACTTATATTAGTCACTTAGTCCGAAATCCACGCGAGTGAAGCCGTAGGGATTAGTTAATAGAAAATTAATTTTAATAGACTTACCAAGATACTTATTAATTAATGACACACAACAAAACTCAACACCTCTGCCTATCCCTTTATACAGCAACAATCACAAAAACTTCGTAAGCAGAAGACACAAAGATTGCTCAACAAAATGCCACCAAGAGGCGAACGAGACGGACCAAAGAAAATGATTGATGGATGCTGTGACAAATGTTTTGACCAGGAAGTGGTCGGGAGATGACGACTGACAAAGACGTATGGCGTATAAATAATTGGTCTGATCACAAGTTAATTTTTTTGATGACCCATATTCTGAGAGACTGTATGAATGTTCCTACAAAAATATTTATAAATAACATGCCTTATTATGTTTGTAATAAGGTTATTAATGTACTGTTTTTGTGTCTTCTGTAGCTTATTAACTTTACAAAGAATACACAAACTGTGTTCCATTACCAAACTTAAATACAAATTAAGACCTCGAATTTGTGAACCTCATAAAGAACGTTTGAGTGCTTGTCCAGCAGATATTGTGCTATGTGGATATGCTACGAAGATGTAATAGCTAAGCTGTGAAACTATGTAACCATTTCCACTTATACTAAGCTATGTAGCTATATGCAGCGCTTAAAAGTCCCGTTTAAACTGGTTCAGACATTTCAGAGATTAACCAGAATAAACAGACAGACAGATAGAGAATGATTAAAAACAAATGCTGTTTTGCTCTATGTATAGTATGTATATTTATATGCATGTAGTATATTAAAAACAGACCCTCCAATTTTATTCCAGATTTGAGTATACATATTTATGACCTCTGAGTTTATTTCGGCATTTGTTCTCAGAGTAGTTTGTTAAGAAATATCTCATCTAGATTTTTTTATATAATACTATATATTGACGTGTAAAAGTGTTCATTTGTAGCCTATTTAGAGAATTAAATTCATTTCATTTTATAATTATCTTCGGTTTTTTTTATGGAGTATGTGGCAAACGAGCAAACTGGTCACCTGACGGTAAGTGATCAGCGCCGCCCATGAACACCCGCAACACCAGAGAAATAAATAAAATAAATGATATACCACATCCAAACGAAACTATTTAAGCGCGAACCGCTTAAAAAAGGCTTGTCGAAGCTTCCATGCTCTGCTTGTTTTCGTGGGAGAAACGAAAAGTGTATAGCGAGGGTAAATGCCACTATAAACAACATGCGGTTAGGGCTGCCACGTTTAAACCAATTGTACGTTGCAATTGGTACGGTTTTATGTAGCCGTTGAGTTCTATTTTCTTTAATTTTTTTTATTAAGTTGTTAAACTTTTCGGCTGTATTTGTTTAAAGTATTTAGAATGTTGTTGTCACGTCTTTTATCCCCGAAGGAATAGGCAGAGGTGCATATCGGGGCAAGAAATGCTACTTTACTATGTGTACCACATTTTTTGTTATAAGTCCCATGTATTAGTGGGCGATTATTATCTGTCTAATATTTATTAATTACCCAACTGACAGACTGCCTAGAGTTTCATACCCCATCATCATCCTCATTTTCTAACTCGGATATCAATATTGACTTTGACTGCACGGTTGGTGCGGTGGCTGGGCAACTGGCTGCCGCGCAACGGGTAGCGGGTTCGATTCCCGCACGGAGCAACTCTTTGTGTGATCCACAAATTGTTGTTTCGGGTCTGGGTGTCATGTGTATATGAACTTGTATGTTTGTAAACGCACCCACGACACAGGAGAAAATACTAATGTGGGGCAACGTTTAAAAAAAATCCTTTAACCAAAATCTGAAAAACCCTACGCGAACAAACATACATACATACCTACAGATCAAACAGAGAACCTCCTTTTTTTGAAGTCGATTAAAATAACGTACACAAATATAATAACACAATTTATTTTATTCCACTAACTTTAGCACCGTATCAACCCTACCCAATACAGTTACACAGAATGCATCGCGTGCGCGGCTCGCGTTAGTCGCATCGGCATCAGTGTAATTGAGGACGCCACTGTTATCATTTAGGACTTAACTTTAAAACTTGTGATAATAAATTAGTTTCCTCGTTAATAAACAGTTTTTATTACTGTTATCAGTCCATTAGGCGATGTTGGATATTAATTAGTGTAGCCGGTATTGTGGAACTTAAGACTTGCTGTATTTTTTTATATATTTTCAGTGGGGAAAATCATCCAGTGGCTTCTCTCGCCAGGGCAAAGCGAGAGGGAGTGTCAGACTCTTACTGACTAAAAGACTTGCTTTGTATTTGTCACGTTTCGCGCGCGGCTCAAAGAGCCATCAGACCACTAAAGAAGGGGCCCAGTAGGGCTGATGCCTGATCCGGAGCTGCGGACAGCCTAGCGGGTTACCGTGGCTCCAGCTCGAAAAACAGGAGTCGGAACGGGGTGGTTTTTAGTCAGTAAGAGTCTGACATTCCCTTTCGTCACGCCCAAAATGGGAGAAGCTATTGGATGATTTTCGCCCCTAAAAAAAAGACTGGATGTTATCAGATATGTTATTAGACAAAGACCGTTTATGGCATTTGGCACTAATTACGCAACATTACACCTTTTATCCCGTAGAGTTTTAGGCGTAAGAGAGGTGCATATTACCGCAATTCTAAAAATTACCACTTTACGAGCTTCTGCCATTGGCTTAATATGTATACTATAGTCTATGTTTTATTTTAGATCATAATACTGTAGGACTGTAGGTGGATATTGCTTATCAAGTGTGTTTATATAGGAATTCCTTTGTATACCTGTCACTGGATATATTCCTAGAATTGTGTAACGCTTATTTTGATGCACTAAAGGTACGTAGGTGATATATTCCCACACTCATATATGTATGTATGTATGTTGGTGACCTATATGCAGCATGTCGTATATGACAATCGATTTCTGAGTATTATCTAAAATAGTTTCAGAAACGCTTTATACATATTATTATAAACCAAATATCAAATTCTTAATTACTGAATTATGCCTATGTATCTTGACATTAATTTTTTTTATGGAATAGGTAGCAAACAAGCAGACGGGTCACCTGATGGTAAACGATCAGCGCCGCCCATAGACACCCGCAACGCCAGAGGAGACAGTTATTCACTGAAACAACGTCGTATTGTGTTAGACGTGTTCCTATGTATGTTGTGTGTAGTATCTTAAAAAGTATGTAAAGCCGTTGGTCCTGAACGAACATAGAGTCCAGCTGTGTTTACGCACACACTCGTGTACTATAATATACGCAGGAGACTGCGTATGAGGCTAGTCTAGTTAGACTTGCCACCGAGATCAAAATCGATCGGGAGATTTATAGTTGGAACATTGAATAAATCTTAAATACACTGGCAAATCCAATAACCTTATGAGGGTACTTTTTCACTAGAGATGTGCTATGCTACATTGCTGTGGATACGTTTGGCTTCCACCAATCATATTCATCGGTACACAAAGCTTAGCACTGGTGGAAATGGATTCAGCTAAGCTATGTTTTTTTTTATATGCGAATGCGGAAGATGCGGCTAAGGATGGCTTCCCTACTATCGATACTCGAGCTACACATCTTCCTCGCACAACTACATAGGTTAGTACCTAGCTTAGTATCAGTGGAAACAATTACATAGTTACACAGCTTAGCTATTACATCCCCGCAGCACAGTCACATAACACATCTGATGAAAAACACCCTGATACAGTTTATACATTATCTGATAGAATCTTTCTCAAATTCCTTTACGGACATTGAACCAACCGATACACTCAAGCCTAAAACATAATCCTACCCAATAATATACTCACACAAACAAACCTTCAAGAGGAAAAAAATAGATCCCAAACAAAAGGCGGCCATTTTTGTTTGTAATTATATTCAAATCCATCAAGTATTTGAAACAGATGAAAGTAATTTTAAACAGTGTAGTAATTAGTAAGGAACCCTTACTTTGGTTTGTTATTATTTAGTCTACAGTTTGTTTGTTTGAAGTTTATTTTTTTTTTGTGTAGGTAAGTTTGGGATTGTAGAGTGAGCGAAGCGATGTGATGGCGATGTTTGAAGGGGAGATCTTGTGGTTTGTTATCATATTTATTACTTGTATTAGATTAAGTGCTAAGTCAGTTATAATATGATGATGAATTTTTGACAATTAGTCCTTTATCATAATGTATTCCTTAACAAACTATTTTTTCAAAGGAAAGGAAGGAATCCTTTCCTTTGAAAAAATAGTTTGGAAATAAATTCATTTCATTTCACTACACCTCATTTCATTTAACGTCATTTCATTTCACTTCGCCTCATTTCATTTAATTTCAATGAAATTTAGGTTGTGGTACGTTGTAAACGTAGCTGTTAACTGCCAATAATTTTATCTGCATGGCCAAAGAAAAAGCATAGGCTAATAGTTGGTTTCAGTTTCCTAACTATTTCAAGACACAAGACACAATCGTAACTACTATGTGGCTACATAGTAAAACAAATAGACAAAATAATAATAGTTCATCTATTTTTAAACCCCTACAAAATATTATCGCTCAAACATTACTCAAGGTTTTCTATTAGCCCGGGGGTAAGCACGTGTTTGTCTAATACCTGTAGTAACTTAATTTACATGTGTTGTGTCGCACACCGTTGTAAATAATACACATTATTACAACAAGATTAAGTGATGAAAATTGCCTTTTGATTGTACCTAACTACATACGTATAGGGAAAAAAATATTGGGCTATCTTGTTTTGTGTAATTTTGCGAACGTATTTGTGATTTTGTTTTTTCTATGTAGATATGTATTTAATGTGTTTATTTGTACTATGAAGTTGGTTTTCGCGAAAATCAAAACTTGGTCTATTTTTTTTTTTATTCTAAAATTGTTTAAGTGTTTTAATTTCACCTCTGTCTACTTCTTCGAAAATGTACAAATCCAATTATAATTTATGATGCCAAATAATACATTACAGGACTTTTCTCTTACGGAGTCTGGAATTTTCCACGGTGTATAGCAATAGATTTATCCTCTATTACATAGGACTTACATCACAATTGGTGAAAATGGGGTGTTTAATTTGACGGTGGCATAACACGTCTTAATGAACACCTCTGCCTACCCCTTCGGAGATAAAAGCTGTGACGACGATATACATATATTTAGTAATTTCAATCATTCTATATTCATATCCTTTTAAAAATAACAAGAAAAGGTTTATTTTCCTAATATAAAATAGTACCAACTTACATCTATGCCAAGGTAATTATTAGAAGTAACATTAAATCAACAATTTATATGATATAATAAAAATAAAACTAGATAGAAATTTAGCTTTTACTTTATCGTAATAGGAAAACTAATCGTAATGAAAAACCAATAAAATAAATATAGTTTGTTTCTAAGTGTGTGGGAGCCATGCTTCGGCACGAATGGGCCGGCTCGACCGGAGTGATAACACGACTTCACAGACAACCGTCGTGAAACAACGACAACAACGTCAACAACTAATTACCTCCCTTCCCATTCTTCCCAATCCCCGATCCCCTACAAGCCAACAACCCTTAAATTCCTAACCCCAAAAAGGTCGGCAACGCACTTGTAACGGCTTTGCTTCAGGAGTCCATGGGCGACGGCGATTGCTTTCCATCACGCCTTTCTATAAGCAACCTATTGAGACTTAAAGACATGTTATTGTAATTAAACATATCATTCTGCACCGCTGTCTACGTCTCTGTAGTATAAAAAACGTGACTTTACGTTTCTATGGTAATATTCCGAAACTATTTCAGTTTGAAAACTTTATTTCAATGTCAATAGGGTTGATTTGTTAAGGGAGGGGTGGCAAGGGGTTGCGATTTCCATGGGGTTAACAGGTCAAACAATGGTGACCTATTTAAAGTTTGTATGTTTGTTTTACTACATGATATGTAACATAACTTTACCGTGGGTTAAGCGGGATTTAATGCAGATGTATTTTGGATTTTAATGCTGTTCTGCATAGTATTTTGTACTATACATTTTCTGCTATTTATAGTTCTTTTTGCTATATATAATGTTCGTTCCGCTATAGATGGCAGAAACCGTATAATATACATAATCTGACAAAAGTATAAATAAGTGGCTTATAGAAGGCATATACATAGATGGTGAAGTATCAATGTCCTAACTGACAAATAAGAAAAAAGCATTTCATTCCTGTTGGTTTTAATTTTCATGCATTAGGTACCATTTCGATTAATTTTGAAAAGTTTTTTTAAAGACTGAAGTTCTAAAATACTTCGCCGTCGATATTTGCAGTATATTTTTACTTTTTGCGTGTAGTACATTTGTAAGATCGTCATAATACCTATGTTTTAGGTTCATTAGGTTTTCAAAGATTTTGGTGCATCAAAAAATGGCATGAAACAGTATGAGCTTTTTTTTCTAACAATAAAAAATTGAGACGTAGGACCAAGATCGACTGACATAACCTAAATTAGCAATTAAAAATATTATCAAATATTTTCAAACAACTCTCAGTAAAAAAGAAATCCAACAAATTCAATAATTACTCGTATAACACATGATTTCTAACGAATATAACACAAAACGACACATCTACACAATAATTCCGTAAAATCTAAATAAATAATAATGGCACGAACATTTCCGTAACATTAGAATCGTGAGTAAGACCAATAAACTGTAGCCTGTGTAAAACTGAAGCTGAAAAGTTGAAACTAACACATGGATCCGTCGGCTTGCTAACAAAATATTCTGACTGTTACACCGTACTACAAAATTTATTATAACTTTCATGTGACATACTGGGCATTGGAATGGCCATCTGAATTCTGCGTCTAACTACAATGTTGTGGATCTGGAGTGTGACACAGTGAGTGCGGTATGTGACACCATATTTGCGTCGACCGGGAATCGAACCCAACACCTACGCAGCAACCGGAATTCACCGACGGTAAAGTCTAACGTGTCAAGAATGTCCTGCGTGCCGAAATCTGCACGAAATACCAGGCAGAGCGCATGATGGGCTCGAAATTCGAATCGAGGGTGTCGCGGAATTTTGCTCATGAATATGAGCCTCTAACATTCCTTGAAACTAGTCGAGATCCTCGTCATACAGTTACGTGGGTAAGCCGATAAGAAGGAGTTACAATAAGGAGGACCACAGCCTCACAGAAAACTGACAACCTAACCAATCAATTCTTAACCACCAAAAGGCCGGCAACGCACTTTGAACGCCTCTCATGTTTTAATTGACCATAGGCGGCAGCGATTGCTTACCATCAGGTGAACCATCTGCTCGTTTACGAGTTTATACAAAAAAAAAATAAGACAAGAAAAAACTACCCATTTGTGACGTAACATGTTATATTGTGATTTACAAAAACCAATTCTTTGCTACACTACAGTGTAACAGACCGCCACGAAACAGCAAAACAGGCAAACTTTTAACACCAGCGGTGAAGACTATATTTGCCGCGTTTGACTGCGGAACGTCCCTGCAGATTACGTTGTAAACAACCATGTATTTAATTAGCTTTGCCAACTTAATTTATTGTATGGATAAAACTTTATGTTTATATCTAGATGAATTTATTTTATGCTGTAAAATAAAATAGTCTAGTTAGCTACGGTTTGGTACAAACTTGCTTCGGTAACGGAGTGATATTTTTTTACTACTAATGAAAATCATGGATATTATGTATGGAATTGCGAAGCATGGATTGGTTCTAAGACTCAAAATTGAACGTCGAAGTCCGGGAGAAGAAAATTACATAACACTATGTCGTACCTTTTTTTGATGGGGAAAGTCATACAATGTCTTTTCCCGCCTTAGATGAGGCGAATGTCGCACCTTAAAATCCTGACCTGATGGCATGATCCATGATGACAGGGTCTGGTTTTGGGTGGGCGGCGAGCTATCCTGGCTCGCCTTCCGAGGTGCCAGTGGTCAGAGATCGTCGCGTAATCCCCGACGCCCGAAGTGTCTCTCGCGACAACTGGGGCCTGCCTCCTCCATAGCTAGCATGACTGCTTCACAGAAGGAGGAGACGGCATCTCAATCTCCCTCGCTTCGCACCATGGTTAAACTAAGTTGGAGTCAGATATTACGTTGTATTGATCAGAGGCGGCCCTAGGGGGTGGCGAACAGGGCAATCGCCCGGGGCCTCGCTCTTGCAAGGGCCTCGCGCTACACAACCCAAGCTAATTTTAAAAAATATAGATTTTTTAAAACTTTTTATTTTGATCCTTAATTACTTATTCAGGCTTATAACATAGCGGTAAATTAAAATAAAGTTAGTTACTTAACTAATTCCATTAAAATTACTAAAACAGAATTTTACAATAATGTATGACTTAAATTGGTAGTTTACAAGGATTTCTTCTATAAATAAATCAAGTTAGTAAACAAAGTATAGGTTAGTTTATGGGATCAGTTTTACGATAAGAAATAAAAGGAAGTTGTTTTAATGAATACCATTTGTTGCCGGTAGCCGATTGACCGATATCGATGTTGGCTACTGACATTGAAATATTATTTACCCCACTATCGAAATAGTCCTGAGAATTATTGCCACCACACCTTACAGTTGCGTCTGCTGAAAGGAGTTTTTCGAGGCTTATTTAAAACATATTTGAGGAATTCGATGACATGTACCTATTTAAAATTTCGTGTATCGCCGTGTGAACGGTCTAAGTGAGGTTACCGGAGGTCGAATTCAAAAAGGCTGTCAAAGCATTTATTGTTGGTTTGGTGTCGCGGGTCAAACTATCAAGCAAACGAAACCCAGACCTACTATGCATCACATACTTTTTACGAAGGACAAAGGGCCTCGCAAAGACCTGCCGCCCGGAGCCTCGCAATGGGTAAGGCCGCCGCTGGTATTGATATTTTAACAGGAAGAAACTAAAACAAGTTTGAGTGTATGACTTAAATTGGTAGTCTACAAGGATTTCTTCTATAAATAAATCAAGTTAGTAAACAAAGTATAGGTTGGTTTATGGGATCAGTTTTACGATAAGAAATAAAAGGAAGTTGTTTTAATGAATACCATTTGTTGCCGGTAGCCGATTGACCGATATCAATGTTGGCTACTGACATTGAAATATTATTTACTTATTAATTTGTTATTCATGTACCTATTTAAAATTTCGTGTATCGCCATGTGAACGGTTCAAGTGAGGTTACCGGAGGTCGAATTCAAAAAGGCTGGCAAAGCATTTGTTGTTGCTTTGGTGTCGCGGGTGTCTATGAGCAGCGCTACCAGCTTGTCTTCTTCTGTATTAAAATGTTTAATAGTGAAAATTGCCAATAACAAAAACTGACTTGTGATGTTTTTTTTTTATAGTATAAGCCCGTAAACTACCTGACGGATCACCTGATGGTTGACACCAAAGGCGTTGCCCTTTTGGGATTTAGGAATTTTAGGGTTGTTGGGGAAATGGGGATTGGAAAGGTTCGGAAGGTGGTTAATTGGACCTCTGGTAACCTCACTCACACAACAAAACACAACACAAACGTTGTTGCACGGCCTTGTTATTGGTTTCGATGTTGGTTTTCTGTAATGCCGTGGTATCACTCCGGTCGAGCCGACCGATTTGTGCCGAAGCATGGCTCTCTCACATTAAAACTACTTAAGACCTTTCAGACTCAGCAATCCATCTCCCAAACTTCATAGGTCCATACCATCACTGAGTTACAAGCCACAAATCGCAAAACCCAAGAATACTTAATTCAACCCTGGAATTAAACCCAAAATCTCTTCACTCACTTACTCACACCTGCCAATGAGCCAGTAAAACAATATTACCGGCTATTAGCTTCACTATTTTTTGTCTGCAATAGCTACCCGTCACTCTAGTTCTAATAGTACAGTCGTGACGAGTGATAGCATCAATGTTTGTACAATATTTTATCGATATACTCGTATCGATACTCGGTATGTCGAGATATCGATAACGTTTTTGTTTCGATTGTTTTGTGTATGCTTTGTCGGTAGAGTGGTCTTGGGATTGGGCAAGGGGTTTTTGAAATGGCTTGATTAGTTTTTTAAGTTGAGTTTTTTTTTGAGAATACTGTAAAATATAGGTAGGTACACTCAGACTAGAAAGAATGGTTTATGGTTTAGAAGAAGAGTCAATTATTCCATGCGGAAATTAGCCAGGAGCATTTACGCAGGAGCTAGTTGCCCAGTCAAGTCAGTTGCACCAATCATAAAGCAATGATTAAAATTAATCATCGCCAGAAGTGTCTCCTATCATTATTCCACTTCCAAGCACTTCGCTTCACGTATCCTTGTGCGAACTACTAGGAAGTAGAACTCTTCGCCGGAGTCTGTGTTTCCTGATGTGTATAACCTAGGTATCTTCAAGGCCTGAATGAATAGGTTGTTTATGGGCAGACATGCTCCATCATTGGCCGCATCATCGCTTACCACCAAGCGAGATGGTGGCCAAACATCAACCCATCAAGTATAAAAAATAAAAAGCATTTAGCGTTTTCCGAAACTCTTCTACAAAAAGCAAGTGTCATAATAAAAATCGAACAACCAATCCAACCATCTTTACAACATCGTTCTTCGAAAAAATAAAAATAAAAAAAAAACGCGAGATCAATGTCAAAGTTTCGAAGTTAAGTGTCGTATGTCCCGCGGTGACCGCAAATGAGAGGACAGAAAATAAAAATAATTTGTCAAACTCGTTGGACGAGTCGTCGGCTACTCCGCCGCGGTTTACACTGAGTTCGGTGGTTGTAGATGCGGTATATCGTCGGTTTTTAAAAGTGTTTGAAATTAATTGTTTTGCAAACATCTGATTACTTAAACGCACGAGTTGTGACGGGAAGGTTTAAAAAATAATAAGTAAATGTTTTAACGGTAGATAATAAAACTAATCATCCCACTAAAGTACCAAGTTATCTATTTCTAGATCAGCATTTTTTTATGGAATAGGTGGCAAACCCGCAACACCAGAGGAGTCACAGGTGCGTTTCCGAAATCAATCTTAAAATTCCTAAAACTAATTGTAATCCCAACTTGTAAAATGACAAAATGGCCAAATGGTCCACTGCTATTCGAAAAGTCAATTTAGACACACTAAATTGCAAGTACTTAAGACAAAATACCACATCCAAATATTCTCAGCTGCTGTTCGCTAGATGGTATCTTAGCACACAGTCCGTTAACGCGTATTAGACAGTTGATCGATCTAGTGTGGCGCCCGAAACAACCTGTATGTCGATCACTACACGCTTAAGGCGAATAACCTCGAGGGAAAATTTTGCTTTTTGGCCAACAAATTTAGGAGTGACCAAAATGTTGAATTATCTAACTAGATGACATAGAAAATTGACCTAAGTATGACGATTTGATAGAAAACCAGAATTTATGATAAGATTTAAATGAACCAAGAATAATTAAAGGCCAAATTTAAAGTACCTTTAACCGACGAGCTTGCATGAAAAGACTGATGACTGTTGATGAAGCGAAAGAGGTGTGTAAGAATCGTTGCAATTGGCGTTCCATTGTTTCTGTCTACCTCCATGGGAGACAGGCGTGAGCTTATGTATGTATGTGTTTAAATGAACCATCCGTATTAGCCCAAAAGTGACACACTGCTGGTTGACAAAATGTGATGTTGAAGAAGAATTAAATTGGTTAAGATCCTAGGATCTTGATTGTCCTAGGACAATAAACTAAGTGGAGCTAAGATGAACTTAAAGAACTTAAACCTAGATTCGCACATGATCTATAAACTATTACATTTCTCTAATAATAGCAAAAGAAAATATGCATTCACCTGTAAACACCCTAAAATTTTTCTTCTAAAACAAATTCCAACAACCATTTTTATCTAGAAACACACTGCAGAAGCACATTAGTAATTTACTCCTCACTCCCAAGAGGGATCTTCATTGTGAAGCCGGACATTGCACATGAATAAGACGGCTCAAGACACCTTGGTACCTGGGGAGATGTCCAGTCGCTTGCTAGACACGTTTGGAAGTAATTGTTGAATGGCTAGAGGTAAATTTATAATGGACTAGCTACTTCCGCGCGGTTTCACCCGGTCTGCTCGGTTCCTATTTATCGTAGCGTGATGATTTACAGCCTATAACCTTCCTTAATAAATGCGCTATCCAACACAAAAAGAATTATTCAAATCGGACCAGTAGTTCCTGAGATTAGCGCGTTCAAACAAACAAACAAACAATCAAACAAACTTTTTAGCTTTATAATATTAGTATAGATAGGTGGCTGGAGGAATATATTTCTTGACTGATTTACTTGTCTTAACCGTGAAAAGAATATATTATTATATTAGAATACAAATTTGGAAACTTCCTAAACTGTGATTTCCAAGGCTTTCGAAAAATGTGGAGGTTAAGGCAAATCTTTTATAGAGGAGACTCGTCATAGTTCAGCAGTGGACTTTCATCATCATCATCAACAACAGCCTATTAATATCCTCTGTTGTCCAAAGCCTCTTCTAACTTGCTCAATGCGAGTCCGAAACCTACCAACGCCAAGTACCAATGTGACTTTTTCCGAGTTGTATGTACTTTCTAAGATTATTTAGACACCACTGACAAATGGTGAAGGAAAACATCGTGTGGAAACCTGGGTTTATAATTTCTTTATCACGCTAATCCGCATTGAGCAAGCGTGGTGATTAAAGCACAAATATTCTCCGTGTAAGAAGAGGCCTTTGGCCAGCAGTGGCCACTTATAGGCTGATCATGAAGTGTTATTTAATTGGTGAGTAAACTACTTAAAATTCGGCTAGAAAATATCCCTAGAGCTAAGATAAGACTATGAAGAGTTGCACAGATTTGCATATAAATAGAATAGATTAATTTAAACTACCATGTTATTTCATACTGGAAAGTCTATACATAAATATCTGGCCCTGGGGGTAGATAACATGAATGTATGTATAATAAGTAACTAGTACATAATAATAATATACTTATACATAAGATTGGCATATAATTTCTATGTTTATGATAATTTATACATAGCCGATAGCTATGTAGCTACTGTGAGGATGAATGGTTGTCAAGGTAACGAGTAACGGGTTTAAAAAAATAGATAAGTGACATAATGATAGGTACATAGGTGCTAGCTAAGTATCGTAGTGGCCTAGAGGTTAAAACGTCCGCTTCTCATGCATAAGGGTTCGGGTTCGAAATCTGCCAACGGTCAGATACCTATATGACTTTTTCCGAGTTGTATGTCCTTTCCAAGCATGTTTAGATACCATTGACAAAACGGTAAAGGAAAATATCACGAGAAATGACTAATAATTATAAGTTTGAAATCGTCAAAATTCGCATTGAGCATTTCCGTGAGAAAATAAAAAGTACGTGTCTGATGTTTTAAAATAATCTATTAAGGACAGAGGTGGACATTAAAATAGAAATTGGTCATCTAGGCAAATTAAAATTTTACTTGTACCTTTTTAAGACACAATTAACTAAATCAATTCAATTCTATATTACTCGTATTACATTCTTCAAATAAAATCAAAGTAGTAAGGTAGTAAAGTATCAAAGTACTTCTCCTTAACACGATAACTTGAGAAAATGGTCATTTAATCCGCTTTAAAAAGCATAAAGGAGAAACAATCTAACTGTAGATCGAAATCATTGATAAAGTTCTCGAGTTCAAACGTAATTCTTGCGCTGACCCGTTTAGTTAAACTACACATAGATAACTTCACCTCGTTGTGTTACTATTAGAGTGACATTAATCTAGTTTGTCTGACAAAGTCGAAATTACTGTTAATTTATTTGGAACTTGCTGATTGATGCTCGCGACTTGCTTCGTGTGGATTTCGGAATTTGTGAGTCATAAAAGTTACTCCTTAGCACATGAGTTACTCATACCTGTCAATAAAATTTTCGTCATAATCGGTACAGGCATTTCCGAGATTAGCCAAAATAAGCAGACTGACAGACAGATAAAAATTGTAAAAAAAATAATTTTGGTGTATGTATCAAATGTATGTTCTGTGCATGTAGTAAAAAGCGGTTATATTAATATGGACTGGACCAATTTAGACGGGACTTTTTTGCAGGTAGTTGATGTACTAAGGAGAAACTTAGGCTATTTTTATTTTATATAAAATAAAGTCACAATGTCTGTAATCTACGCAAGTGGATCTGCTGTCTCTGTTACATGGACTGTCACTGTTATATGGTAGATTTGGTAATTTTATTATAACAGTGATGTTAAAAATGACAATTATGTACTTAAGCTTCCATGATTTGCAATTACACTTGGGATTACAAGACCAATAAGGCAATCCCTATTTCTTAGAAGAAGAAACCATTTCATCTTTTTAATCTAAAATATGAAGGATAAGTTACAAAAGCAAAAAAAATCGGACATCAAACAGAAATTCTTGAATAAAATATGCTCGAAAGTAAAAGAATAATAAATAATTATAATTAAAACAGTGTTCCTTGCCTTAGGGTGTATAATTAATTACAATGTAACGTTACGTTTCGTGTCGGTTTTCAAAATGGATGAGCGTTAAATACTACTCTAAGTCAACATATTAATTGGTGTGGTTCGCTGTGATTGCCGGACTTGGCTTTTGCAGTGTCAGAAACTGATTTCTTAACCTTGATAGTAGTTTTGTTTGGTGGGTGCTTTTTGTATACTTAGCTGTGATTTACATTGAAAGTTGTTCCTGAATATAGTTTAAAAGTGTTAGAATCAACAAGTAGTATAAAATTATATCTACTGCCTTTATGATATTTATTAAAATCAAAAAATTATATCAATATTAATAAGTAGGAACTGGAAGTTAGAGCTATAGACTACTTTCCGGAGTTGCAGACAATGTAACAGGTCAGTGGGGCTCAAATCAGGACTAGAAAAGGGGTGGTTTTTAGTCAGTAAGAATCTGAATCTCCTTCTCACCTCGCTAAATGGGGGAGAAGTCACTTAATGATTTTGCCCCCGTCAAAAAAGAGAGATAAACTTTTTCTACATCTGATGTCACTAATACGTCTATTTTGTTTGATGTTCCTTTTTTGTTTCGTTATTTTTTTTATCTTACGTCCGTGAAGCATATTGGAACAGTTTATAGAGCTACTCAAAAAACTTAGCTTATTATCATATCAGACACAAGATGTGCACTACTACAAAATTATCAGCTTTCCCTAATGTCTTCCAGATTGGCAGGTGAGAAGGGACTTGTATCCACCAACTCCTTACGACGATTACCTGGTCATGTATCCATTTTGTGAATGAAAATCTTATGCTATGCTTGACGGTACGCGTCCTCCATTCGAGAACCTTTTTGCCCTATAGATAATGCATATTTTCCAAACGACCTCATTTTTTTTCTTTAACTTTTATCCCTATTGTCACAAGTCCCTTGGGCACAGAACGTAATGCTATCAAATGTCACGCGTATTCTATAGGGGGTTGGTAGAGAGCTCCGGTTTTGTTTTCAATTGTTTTTCTTTTTAAGATGTCAGTTGAAGATCCCTGACGGAGAACGTAGTTTGTCTTTAGCATTAGTCAATAATGTTGAATTTTGAAATGTCAAATATATTTATTTAGACTTTTTAAAATGATTTTTAGATTGTTATTTTTAAATGGAGGAAGCACAAAGTATGCTCACAATAACTGTCGTAAGATGTACTTAATTAACCAAAAACCACGGAAATATTCTAAGAAAAGCTCTACTAGTTTCGAGTCACAGATGAACACCATGGAACAGCGTGTGCACGCTGCCTGTAAGTAAATCTTTGGTTTTACTTAATTTAGTAAGTAGAATATTTGCTATAGTGCTATAGGAGTGGTGGTGGTTCCTAGATACTAACTAAAACTAATTAAATTCTCAAAACAAGAAACAATTATCATGATAAATATTACATTTCCACAAGGACAAAAACAGACACAGAAAGAAGCGTACCGAAAAAAATTAAATCAATCTTTTATCCGAACTAATCGTGACATCTAACGCTCTCCAGCCCAGTCACACAAACAAACCACTGCATGAAACCAGAAAATCTACCCTCAAGAACGCCACGTCATACTCTTAAATCTAAGCACCTGTTCAAGAGTCTACTGGAACAAAATCCAAAAATGGACGTTAAGCAACTCAGTCCAAAAGAAAAAAAAAGTGCCAAGCGCTTCGTTGGCGTTGTTCCAATGCCTGGCAATATTGCTACCTGATGGCCAGCTTATCCTCTATTTAAGGTAAATGCCAGACTCTTGTCACGTTCAAACTAGGATTTTATGCTGAATAGGCATACTTAAGTTGTAGTCATTGTTTAGATGAGCTGGTGTTATTGAGAGGACTAAATAATGGTATACAATGATGAGAATAGATGCTGGTTGCACCTTACCTTTGATCTGTAGAAGAGGTCAATTAAGGGTAGCTATAATGTATTTTATGAGAAATCTCCTTTTTTCAAGTCGGTTAAAAAGTATATAGGATGTAAACGGAACGCTCCTGAAAATAGCTACAAAATAGTTTGGTCTTTATATAATATTTTTATCGTTTTTAATTTCGTGTTATTCATGCAACATCAATCTTAATCAGTTGACTACAATTATTATTGTATAAAATAAACATTTTTTACCATCTCCTGTTTGCGGCGATTGAGAGCGTTCCGTTTACAGCCTGTATATTATATACATTTATACATAATATTGTAATTTTATTGTAAAAGTATACGTATATCGTACAATGCACTATGTAACACTTTTCATCATAATTGTCATATGTATAATGAGATTTTTTTAATGAATAAATTCTTAAATGCTTTGCAAAATATGGTCTTTGTATAATTTTCCAACCCTTCTAGAAAAATGTTACTCGAAAATATCATCATATAGTTTTCTTTTTAACGTTGCCCCACTCTAGATATTGTTCCTGTATCGTTGATGCGTTTACATACATACAACATTTACAGGATTACACAAAGAGTTGCTCCGTGCGGGAATCGAAACCGGTACACGTTGAGTAGCCGCTTACCCAGCCTACGCGCCAAACCTGCAGCCAAGTCAGTCATATATCTGCTACAATAGGTCCACTGCTGAAAGGCTTTTCATCTCTAGATAGGATGACTGGAAGCGACATAGCACACAAGCTACTAATAAATCCCTTGCGTCATTCATAATTCAAAACTGCTTACTGCACATCAGTGATATTAATGAGGAAACATCAAGATTATCACTTGCACTAACATTATTGAGTATTACTCAGTATTACTGAGGGTAAGGTTTAAACTAATGATTAATTCCGTTCACACACGACCGTAGCGTATTAAGGGTTAGGCTATAGTGTACGGTAATGGGTGAATAATTGAAATTTGTATCGGGTTTTAAACTTGGTTTCTCTTGCTTGATGTTTAGCTTCGGGTTAGCTCTATATACATAGTATAATTTCACGCCTTTTAAAGAGTTCATGGTTAGCAGTGCTGCATATAATAGTATACAATGTATAAGACAGGTAATAAGCCATGTAATAAAAGATGAGCATTGTTAGGGGGGGATCATCAAATCTCCCACCTTGGGTCAAGCGAGGGGGAGTGTCAGAGTCTTACTGACTAAAAACCATCCCGTCCTACTCCTGCTTTTAGAGCCGAAGCCCCGGTAAGCCCGCTTAGTAGTCCGCAACTCCGGAAAGGGTGAGTCTATTGCCATATACTGGAAACGATTTTAGACTCCGTGTTATTACGAAAAGAAAGAAAAACTGAGAACCCTTTAAAACACATTACTCTGCACTGCAAAACACATGCTCGCCAATCACACTTACAACCATTCAACTAAAGAAACAACTTGCTTTTATTATGCCCGCTCCCGCTACAGCCTATCACCAAAAGCACACCCAAAAGCGATCACTTACAGAACACTTAAAATATATTAACGTTAATGTTCAGTTTAAATGGAGCAACCTTAATTATGTACCAAAACTCTCTGCATGTCTTTAACAGCCATTCTCACGAACTATCTCCTATATCCGGCCATCGGTGTTAAGTAAAGATTAATTACCGAGTAATTATTTTAAATATTTATTTTGGTACAAAAAATCTACATATATGGACTTTTTGTTGGTACGATATGTTTATGGTTCATTGAGTTTGAAGTGAACTCTTTTACTCGTACGCTTTCTTAAAGAGTCTTGTTGCTTTAGGAATCAATGATCGTGTACATATTTTTTATTGTATAAGCCGGTAAACGATCACCTGATGGTAAGCAATCGCCACCCCACATGGCCTACCGAAACACCACAAGTGAAATTTAAGGGTTGTTGGGGAATCGGGGATTGTAAAGAGTGAGAAGAGGAGTAATTGTGCCGCCGGTAACCTCAGTTATACAACGAAATACGACACAAGCGTTGTTTCACGTCGGTTTTCTGCGAGGCCGTGATATCACTCCGGTTGAGCCGGCCCATTCGTACCGAAGCATCGCTCTCCCACACTTTAATGGTGCTACACCTTACAATACTCTGTCAGACCAAAGTATCGCACCCAGGACATAGTTCTTAACAGTAAAACTTCCAACAATTTCACTACAATAACTAAATACTACCTAAAAAGAAGGATTAATTAAACAAATAATACCTAAGTACCAATTCATTTCAGTCCAATTTACTACAGTGTATACTATCATCGTATTTCCAGTTTTCAGAGTTCCTCAAACAAGCTGAAATATAATTGTGAAATTAATTTAATTTGCTAGACGGACGGACTTTCAGCTGAAAACGGATAGAAGTAATGTAGCTGAAATATGACAGACTAAGAAGCTTGTGAATTCAACAGGTATAGTTGTTTTGGAATGAAAGGGTTGAATTACATCTTGGTATCTGTTTAAATGACATTTTTTCTTTATAGGAGATAATTTGTTTTTTTTAAAAAGGCCTGGCCCCAAACTAGGGTTTGTTCTGTGTTATGGGTGCGTTTATAAATGTACAAGTTCACATACACATGACACCCAGACCCAAAGCAACAATTTGTGGATTGTACAAAGAGCTGTTCCGTGCAGGAGTTTAAGCCGCTATCCGTTGCACATCAGCCAGTTGCCTTTTTAAAGGCCTTGCCCCACTCTAGGGGTTTCTCCTGTGGCGTGGGTGCGTTTACAAACATACATATTCACATACACATGACACCCAGACTCGAAGCAACAATTTGTGGATCGGGATCGGAATGGGAATTGAAACCCTACCCGTTGCATGGCAGCCGGCGTTGCGGCCCAGGCACCGCATACCCAAGTTAAAAAGCCTGCAAAGCACTTGTCACTTCTCTAGTGTTGCTAATCGCTTACCGTCAGGATTAGGTGACTCGTCAGGTGATTTTGGATGTGGTAAAGACGGAATAGAACATATTTGTCATCACCACTACCACACCACACACGTGGTTGTCAGAGAGAGAGACTGGGCAGTAGCGGCAGATAAATTAACAGATTTCTGCTTCAAAAACCTCTGCACAAAAAGGATTGGACGACCGAGGCTAAAAAAAAATATCCGCTCCTGAATTTTTTCAGAAGAAAATTCGTGGAAATTCTAAATATATTCACAACGCAGTTCCATGAAAGACAACGTGAAAACGACACGTAATACAATCCCTTCACGGATCTTCATGTCCATTTTAATTACGTCACAGCTTTGTTTCAAGAGAAATTAAAAGAAAGAAAATATGACGTTTTCAACATTAAAAACTCAGTCGCTTTTACAAAAGGGTTGGATTTGAAGTTGTATTATTTCATTTGGGACTAAATATTATTATGATCTGTTTTTCTTTAAACAATTGTTTCACTCATTTTGAGTTTGTCAATTACTTAGCGATGTTTTAGTTAGTTGATAACTTAGTTAGTTAATAATGCTTATATTTGAAATTATTGGTTTTATATATAACATGTGTAATATATTATATTACTAATTTATAATGGACCTATGTAAGAGAATTTGATAATAAATTCTAATTCTAACAATAGTTAGTTAATGATTAGTATAATATTATGAAGTACTTATAGATTAATATAATATATAATATCTAAATTACATGATTATTTAGTTACCAGATAAATTTCTGCGCTCTAACAGGGATATGTACTGCATTAGTAGCATATATAATACCTCTACGTTTGCAATAAATAAATGAATAAATAATATTTTAGTAACAAAAATTAAACCGTAAAAAACCCTACAAATAATGATTACCACAAAAAAGTGCCTGAGACTTAGGAACTTTCAGTTTTAATAAAAAAAAATCAATCATCTTGAGTATGAAAAAGTGCACTCAAAACAAATATAAACTTCCAAATTCACTTACCTACATACCCAAAAACTTTACCAAAATATAATAAACCTTTATAAACTATAAGTCCCATAATACGACAACACCCTTTCAATACAAAAGAAAAAAACACTCAAAACACATGAACAACTGCCCTTCAAGTGGGCATCTTGCGAAAAAACGAAAAACTTTCGAAAAAAAAACTTGTAAAATGAAAAAAATATCATTGTTATTCGTTATTCAGCCTCACACGAGGCTCTCTGCCTCCCCCGAAAGCCACGGGTACGAGCTTCGAATACTAAATAATAATTATTTACTTGCTGTTGAGGTAACCTTCAAGTAGAATGGATATAGTATGCGAACATTTTGGGATAAAACTATCTTGGCGCGTTTAATTGAAGAAAAGAGTTCATTTTTTAAAAGGCCAGCAATGCACCTGTGAATCCTCTAGTGTTGCGGGTGTCCATGGGCGGCGCTGAACGCTTACCGTCATGTGACCCGCATGCTCGTTATCATAAAAAATAAATAAAAAAAATGAGTACAATTTTTTTTACTATACTATTTTTTTTTCTTTTCTAGAATGTCATTGTCACGTTTTTTACAATATTTAATCAGATCTTTCATGATAAGGTTCTTTCTCTAATAAATGTATATTAGTGTAAGTTAAGATTTCTTAAATAAACATGACCAAATAAATCACTAACGTTAATGAAAAATAATAATATACTATTCTAACTTAAATATTATTACCATATATCAACAGGCATAAATAATTTTAAATTGATTTACGATTTACAAATCTCTATAAAAACACAAAACGAGCCAATCGCATCCTCTTTCCACCCTAACATACCAAAATCCAGATCTGGACATTTCCCGAAAATTCCTCAGCGTAGCCACCCCAAGCGAGGCGCGGGACAAATGTGTTCGCGTACGTATTCGGAATGCTACCAACTTTTTCTTTTTTTTTCTCCTGAAAAAGATTTTCAGGAGGGCTGTATATTGACCCCCGTGTAAGGTCGCAAGAGACTCCATTATCTGTATAATTTTATGAAGTGCGCCTAATGTGCTGTGTGGTTTTAAGGAAATGGCTTTTCTTTTGGATGATAAAATTTGAAGGTTATTCTTTCGATATGGGTTTGTGGCTTTGGTTCAGTATGTCTCATAAATATATAAATCTCCCGATCGAATTCGATCATGGGTGGCTAGTATGTCTAAACTAGACTAGTCCACTACGCAAGAGATATTATAGTGCACAAGTTGTGTGCAAACACATGTGCTGCACTCTCTGTTCCCTCGCTCTCTGAACCCAATAGACCGGAGAGAGATTAGGCGCAGAACCAACAGCCTTAAATGAATTTCCTGACTCTTGAAGAATAATAATCATTTTACTCCAAAAATGCCGTTATCTCTTTTTGACCGGAACGCAGCGTGGGACATGCCATAGCATGTCTCATAGTACTGACCTAGTCAATAGCTTTTGCTGCATTTAGGTACATGTTGATTGCTGAGTTAATGAGATCAGTTACGTTCTAGTGACTAGTCTATACTTCAACATCCGTGCGTCCGGCGAGTCGCGTTCTGCGTGCGCCTCAAAGAGTCATCAGACCACCACAGATGGAGCCCAGTAGGGCTGATGCCTGATCCGGAGCTGCGGACTACCTAGTGGACCAGGGCTCCGGATCGAAAAGCAGAAGTAGGAACGGGGTGGTTTTTAGTCAGTAAGAGTCTGACACTCCCTCTTGCCTCGCCCTGGCAAGAGAAGTAACTGGATGATTTCCCCCTTAAAAAAAATACTTCATCATGCCGTGACAGTCTACTCCAAGAGAAAAAATACTATAATCTCCAGGACAGGTGATATTAGTTTAAAACACCCACTTACGACAGGGCTTTTAAGACACCCACGCGATGAGTAGGGGCGTTAAGAAATATACTCTATCGTAGCACATCCCACGTCTGGATTAGACTATAATTTCTATTACACTTTAGGAAACAGCGAATAAAGCTCTCTAAGACCAGTAAAGGAGGATCTTCCAACCAGGTGAGATGACCCCTGTTGGGCAGAAAGACCGCGACCATCTTTTTTTTTGAGGGGGAAAATTATCCAGTCTCTTCTCCCACCTTGGGTAACAACCAAAAACCACCCCATTGACTCCTACTGACTAAAAACCACCCCATTTGTCGTTTGTCCTGCTTTGAGCCGGAACCCCGGTAACCTGTTACGTTGTCTGCAGCTCCAGTCACGACCATCTACGTTCGGTCTTTGACATTCTTTGTTGGGACTTTCTATCCATATTTGTTCGCATGTACACTTCACATGTGTGATGTAGAGTTTGTGTCATTTCGGTCATCTACGCGCGTCATATGTACCTTTACCATGAGTTCGAAGCAATAGTATTATTTTGTCGATCGTCGCTAGCGACGTCGTAAAATTTTCCTATTGTATTTGTCGTAAAATAATTTACGTCGTCACTATCGACAAATACTATTGCCTTAAGTTCATGGTAGAGGTTCTGACTTCTACCATTTGTCAAGTGTCGTTGAAACTTCAATGTGCCACAATACGTATAATAATAGACATGATAAGTCTAACCTTGAAAATTGACATCATCGTTTTGTTTCGCCCTCCATCAAAACCTCTATAATTGAAAGCCTCATATTTGTATCCAAACGTCAAAACATTCAGCCATACAGACAACAATTAATTTCATGCCACAACAACAATAATTCTAAGAACGAAACTCCCAAATCAAATAACGTAGCAAATTAGTCAAAATCAAACCCTAACCCGACCTCAGAGGTCATAATTTTCAATACAGCCCACAAATAGAGAAATAAAACATTGTTCTTTTTAAATGATCTTTCTGTAACGAGGGCGGAATATCTGATTGTATAGCCAGTATAAGATGGTCTGGCTTCTTTTGAAAAAAATGTGTGACTCGAGTTCATATTATACTGGATTTGTATAGTATGTTGTGTTGGTTGTATGTTGAAGCGTGTCATTTGTATCTGACGACATCAGATTACCTGCGAAGTGAGGTTTATATGTTCTGTGAAGGTTGTATTAAGGACATTTGTTTGGAGTCTCTTTTGAGTGAAGTTGTTTTATGATTACACGTGTTTCATCATGAGTTTTCCTTAAGGAGCTAGTTGAAATATCTGTTGTGTTATGGACCATCTTGCTTGTTAATTCCTGAAAGGATATTTTCAAGCGACGGCTTATATTTGTTGCCAACTGTAATTTTTTTATTGAGATTTTCATGAAAACCAAAATGACTCTCGTGTCTCTTTGCCCAAACAGGGAATTGTACGTGAAGCCTTTTGCTCGGCAGTCAATATTAAAGTTTGAACACATCACATCACATCAACAGCCTATTAGTTTGGAGTCTAGTAGTATGCTAACCGAAGACCTCTTTTCGCACGGAGAAGGTTTGAGTATTAATCACCACGTTTGCTCAGTGCAGGCGGGTAATTTCAAACTTGAAATTATAAGCCCAGGTTTCCTCAATTTTTTTTTTCGTCAACGTTTGTCAGCAGTGCCTAAATAATTTGAAAAAGTACATGTAGCTCGGAAAAAGTCACATTGATACTTGCCGTTGGTAGGTTTCGAATCGGCACCCTGTCTACAGTTTAGTAACTAATCAGTTTAGTAATCCTTCGAGCCAGATCCATTAAATATACGGTACACATTAGTTATTGAATATTAGTGATGACAAATAAACATTTTGGCTCTCTTTGTCAGCAACTAATCAAGTCAATATGCGTAAACCACAACAGCACTGAATCACACACAATTATTAAACGCACAATTAACGCACAGACCTTTTAAACACAGGCGTGGTTGTACAACTAACAAGATGTTATAGTAACAACAAGCTTCTACAATCGGCATAAATTAAAATAATCGGGTCACACAAAGGTCTCCACTCGCCAGGGATCGGCCACCTTTCACTAGTCGCAGGCGTGCGAACTAAACTGGAACCTTCGAAGGATCGCCTGGGTGTGGCATCTTGCATCTTGAGGCTAATTGCAGCTGTGAATCTATTGTTTGTGAACGTCTCTGATTTTAGTTCTATCATTTTGTCATTACTCAGATAAACCTGAAACTATTTTGTATTACTAATCAATAAAAATAATTACATTAGTAACTTTACCAATAATTCCCAATCTTTCCAATCCCCGATTCCCCAACAACCCTTAAATTCCTAACCCCTAAAAGGCCGGCAACGTACTGGTAATGCGTATGGTGTTTCGGGTCCATGGGCGGTGGCAATTGCTTACCATCAATCAGGTGATACGTATGCGCGTTTATTGGCATGTTTCATAAAAAATATAAAAATATTGCTGCTGTGAATCTATTGTTTGTAAGCGTCTCTAATTTTAGTTCTATCATTTTGTCATAAGCAATTGCAATAATTAACGATAACAATGCGGCTAGTCTTCTGGGAATGTTCCCCAGTGACAGTGATGCGGACGAGTACTTTGACGGCTAATGGAGGGAAGATTTTTTTCTTGTTTTATTTTTAGCTTAAAATGGGGTCTGCCCAATGATAATTATAAGTTAAAAGGTGTAGATAAGTCATTAGCGCTCAGAAAGTAGCACATTAAAGGGTAAACAATAAATTGGCAACTTCTTTGTAGTATGGAACTGCATTTTGAAAAATAGGACGTGTTTTATAATAAATATATTGCGCTCCCCGTAACGTGTCACGCGGCAGGTAGGCAGAGGTGCATCTGCAAATTACGGAACGTAATGCCATTGAACAATGTACAACCAATTATCACCATTTGTGTTATAAGTCCCATATAATAGGGAGTGAGCCTATTGCCATGTACTGGACACAATTTCACACTCCGTGCTACTACTGAAATTTTTTTTTCGAAAATGGGAAAAATACCAGTAATACTTTTGTTTTCCAGTTGCAGTTAATCCAGTTATGATATCTCTATGTATTTGCTTCATGTTACTCAGTAGCATCAGTTGTTCAACACAAATAACAAGAAAGTAAAGAATTTTTACCTAGCTACTGAGCTTAATAAGCCCACACATACAAACAGTTGCATCAACATTTTTATATGAAATTTCTCACGAATGCTGATTGTCCAAGAAGTGAATATGCGTCTTATTAGGCACAGGTGCACATCAAGATACCCTTACCTAGTCCATTTCGTCGTTCAATCTTCAACCTTAAACTTTGTGAGATAGGGTCAAAATTGAGATAATGGTCAGTATAGCTTATAATGCTGGTGTCTGTATACAGGGTGTATAAATCATGTAATGTCGGTCTGGGCGGCGTTCGCTGATTGCTAGCTACTAGCTAGAGTTTGGACGGCCTTCCGTTTTCAACTGGGATGGGTAAGTAGAGAAAAGGATTTTGTTAAGTATGCGAAGATGATTTAGGTTATTTTGTTTTGTTTCTTTTACTTGGTTGTTACATTTTTAAATATTAAATTAAAAAACACTTATAATTATTGTTTTGTTATTATTAATGTTTTTGTACTCCGAAGAGTGTGTAAGTTCAAAGATTATTTCAACGTTGCCCCACACTTTTTTCTCCTGTGTCGTAGATGTGGGAATCGAACACGCAGCGCGACGGTCGGCAGCCAGCCACAGCATCAACCGTGCGGTAATAATCAACAGTAATTTTAATATAACTTATGACATGATTTTTTTATAATAATATAAAATAATACCACAATACCAATTTATCTACAAATTATCCCTTTTCAGTAACTAAACGTAAAAAATTACATCAAAAATTATCACAATCAAAAATCTATGAATTTCTACCCAAAAACGTAGACAAATCCATAAATTTCCCATTAAAATAATTTAATAATATTTATCCATTAAAGTCATATAATAATACCAACCATAATACTTAAAACTCATCCAAATAAAATACAAGAGCCCACTCTATACCAACCAAACCTAACCACAGGTTACTAGTGAGATAAAAAGAAAGAAAAAAAAAACCAAAATAAACCGGCGGTACAAATGAAAGGTTTCGGTTTGGGACCGCACCGCATTACCCGCACCGTCCGTTAGCTGACCTTGAATATTATTGTATCAGTTTCTACTTGAACTTATTATGTCACTAACATAAAAATTCTACACTATATTTCGAGTTTTTAATAATTTTATAACGTTAAAATATGTGTTTTATAACGTGCCGTCATGTGCACCTCTGCCTGCCCCTTCGGGGATAAAAAGCGTGATGTTGCATAATTATTTTTTATTATTATAAAATCTATTATAGTTTCGCGTTTTATGACAATAATAGAGTAGCTACTTATAAGATGCTAGTAGACATACTAGCATCTTATAACGACTTTGCCCGGGATCTGTAGGACAGCCTCTGTGATATTCCAGACTATAATCTACAGGTGGTGGTGAAAAGTGGTGAAATGTGAGCGTTAAACGCAAATTTCTGCCAGCACCTTCTTGATCAAACAAGCGTGATGCTTAATTAATTATTTATTGTTATCAAGTCACGTAACTGTTTGACGAGGATCTCGACTAGTTTTAAACCTTGCTTGAGGCTCAAGAAGAGCTGGTGCTCTTCGGGAGCGGGAACGGGATGGTTCCCGCGACACATGACGCAGCGATTGTCGCGCTGCTACTGTAGCAGCCTCCAACATGGCTTGAAACTAGTCGAGTTTTTGTCAAACAGTTACGTGAGTAAGCCGATAATATCAAGCTTGTTTGTCTAAGAAGGTATTGGCAGAAATGTACGTTTAACGACCACTTTTTTGTCGATACTCCTATATTTAAGCCGATAACATAATAATTAATTCAGTATGTCTTATGAAAGTTATAGAAAAAGCGTAATGATGTATGTTTAATATAAGTAAATCACATTTCAAAAATAATTACCACAGAGAAAGCAAACGAGCATGCGTATAATGAAATTAATCGGAATGAATTTTGCATTGAGCGTATTAATAATTATTGAATGCGTAAAATTTTTCATTAATATACGTAGTAAGTACCTAGATATACCGCTCAACGCGAACGGTCAGATTATTGGCAAACGTTGAGTAACAAACAACGAGAATTTTAATTAATTATATATTAACAGTTATTAATTATGAAAACCGACATCCAATAAGGACTATTATGTAGTGGCAGTTGATTATTTTGATTCGTTACGTGTGTGTGGAGTTAATGTTTAATTTTGATTGAATGTAGTGATGGAGTTTTAATGATAAGTAGGCTACATTTTTGTTCGAATTTTTCGAAAAGTGTCAATACCTATACAACGTGTAACAAAATACCCATAAACATCAAGAAGCCCTGATGAATACAGGTTGAATATAATCTCTACACAAAGTTTCAGCTTAAAACACGTTAAAAAAAAAATATTAGTACCAAATATTTTATTTAGTATCGCATGGTTCTTGATTTCAAATCATACAAACGTGTCACAACACTACAGGGATCACTCGCTAATATTACGAAACATTTCTTCTGTCAATCTAACCGCCTAGTACCTGTCTATCTAATTTTGATCCGCTCGCCGGCGCGATTTGAAAAATTCATAACTTGGTACCATGAAAACATGAGTTTAAAAATCCCTTCCCGTATCGTTTGTTATGTTATCTAGAAACCGTGCACTTGATATGAATACCCCCTTTTTGTTACACGTTGTATACTGTGATATTGGCGGACTTAATACCATGGGTATTCTGTGATAGTCAACCATTGGGTGGTTTACGATGAAGTGGTAGGTGCAAAGTTATAGAAGAGAAAGCATAATGTAAAGAACAGAAGTTAAAGAATTAGATAAATAATTAGGAGTAGCCATAAGTATTATAATCGACACACAGCTTTGTGTTTTATATATTATAATAATCTAATCTATTTTTATTATTTTCGGAATTATAAAGATTAAACAACAATTTAAATATGCATACAATAATTCCATTAAAACTATCGAGGTCAGGCACTGAGCAAAATCTAATTTTAAAAGAAGTTACCTAAGAAACTCAAAACACCAGGAAAACCTCACGAAAGTCCAATTTAAGTTTTCTTTTAGACCCTCAAATTTCGGGCCGTTTTGCCAGGGAGGCACTCTTAGCCTCGAGAGGTGAAAAACTTTTTAAGAGCCCAAAGACGTTTGTAAATTGGTTTTGCTTTTTGAGAACTGGAATTCGAAGGCTCGCATTTCATTTCGTCGACGTTAAAAAGTATTTTTTTGTAAGAAAAGTTAACAGATGAAATTATTTTGTAATTAGAAAAGTAAACAACCATTCCAGTTTAGTTTGAGGGCATACTTTATGTTTGCAACTAAATAAAGCTAAGAAAGACAAATCGTAATGCGACTATTTTCATCGTAGCAGAAAATTTAAATAGAAATAGAAAGCAATTTCCCATTCAACTAGCAACCATCAAGTGCTATCTCGACGAACGAGAAACATAAAAACAAAACTGCATTGTTTTCTTAAGTGGCCGCTTACAGCCGGGGCTATTATGCATCTTTTTGACCCAAATGCGCCCCTGTTCGGAAAAGACGTTGATCCCTAACATCAGAGGAATATACTAATGGCATTTACACAGCGTGGTTATTTGAAAAGTTTTTCGAAAAAGAAGGAAATTTGTGTTTTTTTAAACGTTCCACCTCAGAGCTAAAGCGGTGTGACGGTTGTTGAAAAAAAAAATCTCGAACTTTCTTTGGCTCGGCGTTGAAAAAGATGTGTACAAAGGGAGGCTCGGGCAATAAATATTTTAGACTTCGCCGGACAACGCTGGTTGGCTTATTTATTCTTCTTAAAGATCTCTATCTGATTTTTTGCACGCTTAATTTTATAAGGAAACAATTTTTTTGCTGCTTTTAGTTAGTCTCGTTGCGTGTTTGTTCGCTGTTATTCTAAGTAGATACTTAGTTGGTGCATTTTGTGTATAACGCATAGTAAAAATATCTTTATTTTTTATCTTGTGGGCTATTCTACAGTATAATAAGTAGTTTACATTCGATTTGTTTTGGGTCACTACTGATAAAAACATACATCATAAGTACGTACTTTATATTGGAATAAGCCTACCTCAATATCAAAACGAAAACACAGGAACACTGAAGTCCAGCGCGTCCCAAAGACATGAATAAGTCTTGGATCTCGCAACGACATAAATCAGAAGATATTATTAGAGAAGAAGAAAAAGAAAACGATAGTTTCCACATCCCTCAGTGAATTAAATGCAGGAGTCAAAATAACTTCAGCTTACAGGCACAAAAGAGACTACACGACTTGGACAAGGCCAGTCGTCAAGCACTACGGAAATTTGACTTAAAACTAAGTAGGTCCACGTATGAGCTGTTATACTTGCTCCCAATAAATAGGTTGGTATGGCAAAAACGCCTGACCACACGGAATTTGGTTCTAGATTTCACAAGATCCGTATACCTGATGAAACAATTAAATGATCTAACATTGTGTTACGTTCATATTGCTTACACAAACAAAACCATGTCCATAGAGCTAATCATTGCAAATTTTTAAGCAATTACTTCAGTCACAGTTCACACCAAATTGCTCGAATCCAACGATTACATGGTCAAAGCACTTGGCCATTAAAATTAGTTTTAACATCGGTTTTCACTATTACGCGGTCGGCTAAACCAAATATCGCTTCATTAGCCGCTGTGTTTGTTTTAAAATGTTCATTTTATTGCTAGTTTAGGTTAGTATTACATCGGTTTTTATATAACGTAATGATTGAATAAAATGTTCTTGGTTCGATTGCAGGTCAATAATATCTGTTATTGTGGCAGCGATCTTATTTTTGCTTTTTGTAACTTTAGTTGTCTTTATAAAAGGGTCCAAGTAAAGATTACAAGAATCTGCTTCAAGCAACTAATTGATTTTTTTAAGGAGGAGAAATCACCCAATGTCTCCTCCCGGCTGAGGCAAGGCGAAAGGGAGTGTCAGACTCTTACTGACTAAAAAACACCCCGTTCCTATTCTTGCCGTTTGAGCCGGAGCCCCGGTAAGCAACTAATTAATTAGGAAAGTCATTGGGGAGGTCCATATTAAAAATACTGAACGATTTGCGGCTGATATGATGATGATATCCTACTATAAACGCGAAAGTTTGTATGCTTGTTTATTTGTTGCTCTTCCATGTCAAAACGTCTGAAAGGATCGAAATTAAATTAAGAACAAGGGCTAGATTATGGTCTGGAATAACGTATAAGCAATTTTTCTTCTCACGGAAACACGGGCGAAGTAGCTGGGAGGAGGTAGTAAGAAATAAAGGGATTTTCACCAGGGCCTGGCCAGGCAGACAACAGATACTTAGACATGATAACTAGGAATTGACTTTTTGAGAGTAGAAACAGAGTAAGCAGCCAAAAAATACTGTCCAAAGATATCAAAAATCGGTAATATATGTAGATAAGCTACGTAATATACTTGCACACAACAAAATATTATGCATTTTTAATGGGAATGAATAAATAAATATTTATTTCAAACACATCACGTAAGGAATTCGCACTTAATGATAGGATAGCAATATGCAAACATACATTACTTTGTGGATTGAAAAAGTTGATGCTAGTTAAGGCTGGTTGCATATGAGACAAGTTTTGTTTTATCTACAGGTTGGTTCTTGGCTTCTGTGACTGCTAAAGTCAAAGTCAAAGTACTTATTTCAATTAATCCTTAATTAGTCACTTTTGAACCGTTAAATTGAATTGTCCGTCAGTCTGTCTGTATCTATGTCTGAGTGCAATGCCGATTCCACTTTCACTCGGATTTTTGGCATCGGCATTCCGTATGATATCATCGGTACGCATCGCATGTAGGCATTGCCGATGAGCGCTCCGTACAATGCGGATCAGTTGTATGAGTTTCTATATAAGACAAACTAAAATCCGTTGCGTGCAATACGTCCGATGCATACGATGCGGGCTTGTGAACGCTTACCTCGTGTCGACTCCTGTGCTACGAACAAAAATGGTGACAATATATGTATGTCTTCTTCGCCGCCACTAAAAATAATTTGAACCTTATGTTGAACTTACAGAGTTCACAATAACAATCTACCAGTAACCTATGTATTTCTAAAATCGAATATAACGTATCACATCAACTCAGTCTCGATCCATTGGCCTAATGCCTATGAATGCTATCCATTGCTCCGTAACTAATGTCTTTGCTTCAGCCTTTGAATGCCAGCGGGTTAATGGATGTAATTATTTAGGTTTTCGATCGCTTTGAGTAGAATGTGTTAGATGATGCAAGTTTTAACATGATACTCATGTAGTCATGATGTAATGAGCTAATGGGTATGCTATAATTCGATTCAAGAACCTAATTTTTCTATGGGTGCAAACGAGCAGACAAGTCACCTGATGGTAAGCAATCAGCGCCGCCCATGGACACCCATAACACAAGAGGAGTCACAGGTGCGTTGCCGGTGTTTTATAGAAGAGGACACTCTTTCCTTGAAGGTTTGAAGGTCGTATTGGTTCGGAAATGCTGCCGACGACAACTCTTTCTACTGTTTTGCTGTACCAGTTTTTAGTTACGAAGTTATAGGATAAGGGAAAAATTATGAAAACATTTTTTTAACACAATGAGAGCTACCGGAATTTTTTGTCATCAGAAGGCGCAATTGTAGCAAGAGAGTTCGAAATCTACCAACGGCAAAGCACCAATGTGAGCACCTTTTTCCGAGTTGCATGTACTTTCTAAGTATATTTAGATATAGTGAGTGAATAGGTTGCTTATGGGCAGACGTGCTCCACCGTAGGCCGCATCATCACTTACCATCAGGTGAGATAGCGGCCAAACGTCGACCCATTAAATGTAAAAAAAAAAAAAAAAAACAAAAAAGATACCTAACGGAACTGAAGGAAAGCACCATGAGGAAACCTAAGCTTGTAATTACAAATTATAAGTTTGAAATCGCCAACCCGCATTGAACAAGCGTGGTGATTAATGCTCAAACCTTCTCCACGCAAGAAGAGGCTTTTGGTCAGCAGTAGCTACTTATAGGCTGTGGATGATGATAATTGAGGGTAATTATAAACTTATTCTCTTTTATCGTCATATCGTACGCATTATAACCATACTTTATACGTTATTTTCGGTAATCAGATTTGTATGTCAACAATAATGAGTTTCTCATCACGTTCGTTTTATTTTTACCTCATCCATCAGTGAATTTGTCAGAATAAATTTACCGTGTGCAACGAGCTTAAGCGACTGCCATTTTCAATTTATAATATCTGCGGGTCGACTGTTGTTTTTATTGAAAGCGTACGAACCTAAATTATAAATTACTTTCATGCCAATCTGGATATTTTAAATCTGAATCGTTTTTCGTTGAAATGTAATATAATGTGGCAATGTGTTAAGTTATATTTTTGTCTATGCTAGTGGCTTTTTAGACTATTAGGAGAATTACTTCAGTTTAACCCTTATTTTTGGAAAGATATTTTTGCCGAATTGAGGTTACCGGAGACCTATTACCCTCCCCCCCCCCCTTCCTAGTCTCCGATTCCCCAACAACCCTGAAATTCCTAACCTCCAAAAGGCCGGCAACGCACTTGTTACGCCTCTGGTATTGCGGGTGTCCATGGGCGACAGCGATTGCTTACCCCATCAAGTGATCCATCTGCTCGTTTACCGGCTTATACCATAAAAAGGCATATTGCCCAACTCAATCACCGAATTCAAAACCTTGAACACAGCAAAACGATCATTATAAACAACGTACATACACTAATCCTAATTTTATGTATCAGCCTATCAAAGAACAAAGTAATATCACCAGTTTTAATAACAGCCTCGGCGACAGGGCCCAATTACGGAACATCAATAAAAGTAAATAATTACTAATTGTCAATTCCAGTTGCTGTATGCCCGAGGCAAATAAAAACTAAAACAATACAAATATAGCAATCAAGTGTTATTAAATCTGTAGCAAAAATATGACCAAGATACGGACGGAATATGAATTTGTGAGATAATTGTTTCGTTGGTGGAATGGTCCAGCTTGATGGAGTAGAGACATCCGCAAACTGGTTGGGTATGAAGAACTGGGATTTGAGCTCAGTAGACTGTTGGATAGGCATATTCTTTGAATGGGATAAGCTCATCATGACAATCTCCCAAAACCACTGCCACTCTGGTGTAAGCCAAGATCTACAGATAGAAACATGAAAACACCAGATCACTGAAGTCCAGTACGTCCCAAGGACATGAATAACTCTCTTGGATTCCGTAACGAAATAAATCAAAATATGATAACTAGAGGTGAAAAATAAGAATAGGCGTATATCATATTCTTGAGAGATACGAGGGTGGTGATGATTAAAAGAAACACGGGCTGATGATAACGATGGATGGAGTCACAAGGGTCGTTGCAAAGAAAGAGGTCTCAGTTCATGCAACATTAGCAAGGAGATAAGAATTGTGCTCTGGATTCAAGTCTAGTACGATATACAAATTTATGAATAAAAAAAGAAATATAACAAAATCAAGACTTAAAATCTCAAATAATGAAAAACTGAATAGCCTAAATTTTAGTAGTATCCGATTAGCCTGACCTGTAATGACAACTACAACAACATTAATTACATAATTTCCACGAAGTAGAAATTTTGTAAACGCATCCTCCTTCCACATTTTCCACATAAACCCATGATTTAACGTTTAAAATGCATACCAAAGCTCTTTTATATGGCCTCCACCTTTTGTCAGAGAATTCAATTATCGCCTTGTCACCGTATGAATGAGATGACAATTTATTATCCGATTCTGAACAGAGACATTTCATTATTATAGGAAGGGGGAAATCTTTTTTCCCTCTACATAATATGGTGGGGCGAATTATATTACGTACAAGTTCAGGAAAGGGTAGACAAAATATGTACGTATGTATATACAGACGTGACGTCACGCATGTCTCCCATTGACGTAGACAGAAACAATATAACGCCATATAATATGATTCTGGTATTCCTCGTGGTGGCTTTTTCATGGATGAGGGCACGGCTTCGAAAGCCTACCAATGACATGTACCAATGTGACGTTTTCCAAGTTATATGTAATTTCTAAGATTATTTAGATACTACTGACTAACGATGAAGGATATCATCGTGTAACCTGGGCTTATAATTTCTAATTATAAGTTTGAAATCGACAAAGTATGCGTAGTATTGACTAGAATAATCGTCTTGTATTACATGGGACTTATAACATAACTGTTCAAAATTGGGTGGTATGAAATAAATAGAGCACTATACTATTCCAAAACCAACATATGCATGTAAATCTTCAAACGAAACATAGTAAGCATTAACTGTAATAGATTTTCCAAAAACTATGTAAAAAACTAAATCATTTTTAAATTCAATAGCTACCTAAACATCAACTATAATAGATTTTTAAAAACTGTATAAAACTATATCAACTCTTTATATTTATTACAACAGCCCTTGTAACAACATTTGTAACGCCTTTGGTGTTTCGGGTGTCCATGGGCGACAGCGATTGCTTACCATCAGATGATCCATCTACTCGTTAATCGATTTATACCATAAAAAAAATCATTTTAAATTAATTAAAGGTTTTACGAAACTTAATATCCTTCAATAATTTAATTATTTTTTCAACACTGTAATTGCACTAAGGCCATCTAACTCAATAACATGATCACCATGAATCCAATAAAAATAGAATAAAAAGAAAAGATTTCACGCCAATTTTAGACTGAAGAGTCTGTTATGAAAAGGGCCAATGAACTTCTTATAATGAGTGACTAATTGTTCTAATTAGACCATTTATAATTAAGTGGGTTAGTTCAAGTTCTTGTTATAAATACCCCCTGCTGAGATTAGATACTGCTTTTCGCTCAAAAATAAAAATAATTATTGTTTTGGTGGTACCGTTTGTTAATTGTTTTTATTTATATGCTGTGAAGACCAAAAAATGGGGTTATTTGTATTTTTTTTTATTGTGGTTTGAAAATTAACTGCATTAGTCTGTGCTTGAGTGCTTATGAGTGCAAGGTTTCTATGTCGAGCATGAGTTAAATTTATGGGTTGAGTAAAGATTGTTTTATTTAGCAAATTCATTCATTTTGAACTTGTAGCTGTTTAGTGGCGAGCTTGTATGGATATTGTATGTCCTAAAATTGAAACTTACAACCGAGATAAAATGATATAATATGATAAAAGATATTTATTTTTGCAAATTGGTTACAAGAAGAGAACACTTTTACACGTCAATCTTTAAAATGTTCTATCGGTCTACTCCTGAGAAGAAATGCCAACTCAAAGGTCGTAGTCTCTTTTATGGTCCAGACAAATCAAATAAAGAATAATGTGAGAGAATCGTGCAAGTTGATTCTGTAGTGGTCTTTAGAGGAAAGAACCACAACAGTTTGAGCGGCTGTTCCGAGAGCAGCAATGGTACTCAATTTTCAATAACTAATCTGCGATGCGAATTTCTCACCACCAAATGTTGTGATCATTGCAAATGGAGGATTTGCAATGGTCTTAGGAGTATTTACTTCAGAAAAAGACGTAATCAAAGTAATACTCATTTTTGCTTACCATATAAGATTGACTGATCTAGCAATACTTATTCAGAAGTCCGACTACTAAATCATATCAACAACATAAAGATGCATAGAAACACAAAAATGATTTATGTAACACCATGTTGTTAATTAAAACACCCTTTGTTCCTTTAAATCTTGCTCAATACATTCAAAATACACCTTAACTTAACACATTTAGAGTTAAATTTCGTATAAAACTTTTTTTGTTCTTATTATGGTTGAGATATACCTACCTGGATTCCAATGGACACATACAAAAGCAACTCTAAAATTTTAGAGGTAAAGTGCAATTTTGAACAAAATCTAATCGTCTTGTTAAGATTGGTACCAGCTATTTAATGATTGTCAGATCAAGTACCATTTATAAATAGATTGATGATATAAAATGTCTATTGTTTATGATATTTCTATAATATAAAGTATTGCTTTTAACATCTATTGTGATAATTATATTCTTTTATAGTGTAGAGATAATAATTATATTAATTTAGAGTTCTGTAAACGTGACAGAACTTGACAGAGACTGTTATTGTTATAAGAAGCTTTATCCTAATCTACATTCCCACCAACCAGTATGTTTTAAAACAATTTATTTAGTACGGGCCAAAAAGTCTTACACTAAATAGTGACAATAAAATAAAACCTCGCAAACGATTTTGATCTCGCAAGATATATTATAGTGCAAAAGTATTTGTGCAAAAACAGGTGCACTCTCTGTTCCCTCACTCTCTAAGCGCGATAGGACAATACAAAAGAGCATACTACTTTTTAAAAGGCAGGCAACGTACCTGTGACTCCTCTAATGTTGCGGGTGTCCATGGGGGGCACTGATCGCTTACCAGGTAATTCCTCTGCTCGTTCGCCAACTACTCCATACAAAAAAAAATTGGTATCAGCAATAATACAGTACATTAGTACAGAACCATTTAATTTAAACTCGATACCCACTTACCACATTCTTATATTAAATGGTATTGAACGATTTTTTAAGGCTTTTGATTGATATGGACAATGTGGGTCTAAATAGAAGCCACTGAAGATACCGACTGGAGGTCAAAGTATTATATTAATTAGTATAGCAGTTTGTTAATTAATGAGCCCCTCTTGTGGTCTACTGATTAGTTGCGTGTATGTGTGTGTGGTTTTTTGTATAGGTCTCGATATCTTATAGTTAATTAAAGTTGACTGAATGTTCTATGTCCCTTAATTTGAGCAGAGGGCGTCCATAGAAGTCCTGCATCATGAACGCGTTCAGCTCTCTCTCAGATGTCCAGCTGTGAAATGCCATAGGCTGTTGATTATGTGTCTGTATTGAACTGTAGTTAGTTTGTTTTTTTATTATTATTTTTTATATCTTCACGCCTTTTATCTAGAGGTGCACAACTACACGTTATGGCACATTATCCCACTGTACAATGTACTCCCACTTTTCATAATTTATATTGTTAGTTCCATGTAAAAAGTGGTGCTGGTGAGCCTGTTGCCATATTTTCAGACTCCGTGCTACTACTAAAAAAAATTCGAAAAACCGACCAATATTTTACCCTATCCTCGATCGAACCGAAACCCCATGGCAGGCAGTCGCACTTGCAGCCTCAACACTAGGCCAACGAGGCAGTTTTTATTTATGTCGATGATGGTAAATGATATCAAGCTCTTATTTTCCTACTTATTACAATTTATACTGTGGTTACCTATTAATTGTAAATACAGAAGAGTGCTATATTACTGTATTCATGTTGGTGACACTAAATAAATAAATAAATAAATAATTGGCACGATGATTTGTACTAGAAAATGGATTAATTCAACACGGCATTGACATTTAATACTAAGCAGTAAGATAAAATCTGTAGCGTACAAAGTAACAGGTTGTAAACCTTGTCCTAATAGATCACTACTTAGATTTTAATTCTAGATATTATTGTTAAAATACTTACTGCAATTGATATTAATAAATTCTTTGAAATGGATTACCTGTCTCGTTGGTTGAGTTTGATTAGATATGTTCTGATACTAAGCTTTGATTTTCATCTAGTTTATAATCTATCTTGTTAATTGGTTCAAATTGTAATCAAATGGTCAAACATAAAATTCTAGATTGTTGGTTCAAATTGTGATCTAACGATTGCATATAATATTCTTGTCAAACAATTGAACTTTGAATATTTGCGAAGTACTTCTTCATCGTACGTATACACATGGAACTGACTGCATGGTTGCCTAGCGGTAGCGGGTTCGATTCCCGCAAGGGAGCAACTCTTTGAGTGAACCACAAATTTTTGTTTCGGGTCTTGGTGTCATGTGTATGTGAACTTGTATGTTTGTAAAGCACCCACGATACAGGAGAAAGTCCTAGAGTGGGGCAACGTTTAAGAAAAAAAAAATGTATTTTCGATATTTGCGAAGTACTTCTTCATCGTTCGTATACACTTGGAACTGACTGCACGGTTGGTGCGGTGGCTAGGCAATCGGCTGCAACGAGCAACGTGTAGCGGGTTCGATTCCCGTACAAAGCAAATCTTTGAGTTGATACAGAAAATACTAGCAACAAAATAACTAAAAATATCTCCTAATTAAAAATGTAACAGTCAAAATTTCTATGGTGTCAGAGAAATATTTAGAAATAAAAGAAAGTAAATGATGCCATGAGATAAATTCTTTAATTGATGTTTTAATGACGTTCTATTGTTTAAATCATTCATAACGATCTGTAGCCTGCAATGATTTATATCTCAAATCTTAATGTGTTTTGATTGATAGCATTAACATTCCCATGAACATAAGTTTAATATTATCTTCGAGGTAGTGGGCAGGAGAATATACTTAAGTACATTACAGGGCCACCAACTTACTTGGAGCGAACCAAATTGATCATTTGAAAAAAGAAGTCTTTATCAATTTCAAATAGAAGAAATTCCATGGTTTTTCTTTTGAACAAATCGGCAAAGGAGCTCACGATTAACCTAATGGTAAACAATGCAAGAAACGGCGCCATTCATCCGCAACACCAGAAGCCTATTGGGCGAAAGGTATTTAAGGATTATTGGTCAGTCGACGCTTTGTGTCCCTAATGAAAATGTATCGTAGCGATAGAAGTAAAAGACTATTCCTAAATATTGTGTGACTATTTCTATCTTTTTGTTTTGATGACGGAGGTAAAGCTTCAAAAGACTCCTAGCTTTGTGGGGAGAAAGACAAGGGATTGTGAGATTTTTACCTCACTAAAACCAACCCTGTAGCCACCTTCAGTACCGATAAGGAGCCCGAGTTCTCTTATTATACCTGCTCCGGAGCCCTGACTTTTTCTCTCTAGTGTATCCAGTAAGCTATAAAGTTGAGAATGCTAGCAATGAAAAATCCATAATACCTGAACTCAGAATCGATCATGATCTCTCAACAGATGCTACCAACCATAAAACAAGGCAGTTTACATTCCAACATTAAGCAAAATTTTCTCACAACTATCCCACAAAGCAATTCAAGCATGACTTTCCTGTCTTCAAGGTTGAAAGTTCAACAACAAAGGTCGCAGCAAAATGAAGCTAAACGTAACATATTACTTACAGTTGGTGTCACATGTTCAACATATAAATGAGGCATTTCCAACTTTGTGAACATGACTGAGAGGCACGCACACAACTTTGTAGTTAGGTTCGTTTGATAGTGAAAGCGGGAACAGAAATGTTAGGATTGTAGTGGAAATTATTATTGTGGATTTTAAAAGAAAGGTTGGTTAAGGAAATTTTTGTTTATAGCAGAGAAAACTGTTGTTTTTAATGGGTTTCAAGGCTTGCAGTTTCTCAATTAGGTCTACTTTTGTTTTTTTTTTCTTGAGGGGCGAATATCATCCAATGGCTTCTCCCGCCTTGGGTGAGGCGGGAGGGAGTGTCAGACTCTTACTGACTAAAAATCACCCCGTTCCTTCTCCTGCTTTGAGCCGGAGCCCCGGTAACCTTTTACGCTGTCCGCAGCTCCGGATACTTTAAGGTATATATAATACACTAACAATGAGATAAATTCTTCGTTTTAATTCCTCTATAGATGTATTTTCAGCATGCGGTGTATAGCACCACCCTCCTGCTCGCAAAGAAATGCTCACGCAGCAGGTTATATATACTTTTTAATCGCCAACCCGCATTGGACAAGCGTGGTGAATAATGCTCAAACCTTCTCCGTGTGAGAAGAGGCCTTTGAAAAGCAGTGGCCCCTCATAGACTGTTGACGATGATGATGACGATAGGCGTAGCAGAGCATTCTGATAAACATTAACTGTTTAAACTGTGGCCTTCAACCTGTCCGCTAAGCGAAGCTATCTTACATAAAGGAGGCCTGTAATTCAACACTGGATCATTGCCATGTATTTTTTAGACATGTGCTGTCAATGGTGGATTAACAGCCTTACTCTAATGCTTTCATACTGCGAAAATGATATAGTTTATAATAAGTTACTTTGTCGCATTAGATTTAGTATATCTGTAATGGCAAAGGAAACATGTGATAAAAATAAATAAAAATAAATAAATTTTTCCAATTAGGATATTGACTTTGCAGCGAGTCATTTTCGATATGTAAGTTTATCAACATTTTTGTGGAACAGTCTTTATAATAAAATTTGGAGTGGCAAAGCCGGGATTTACTGCTTCAGATTACTTTTTTTAAGGGTGGAAAATCATCCAATGTCTTCTCCCGCCTTGGGTGAGAGAGTGTCAGACTCTTAGTTACTAAAATCCACCCCGTTCCTACTCCTGTCTTTCAAGCTAGACCCTCGGTGAACCACTACGCAGTCAGACCTTCACATTATTCAGTTTTATTCGGATAAAAGGAATCCCATCTATAATTGAAGGCACAGAAAATACTAAATATAACGAAACATTTTTAGGTACAATTTGATTAAGACAGCAATACCATCTTTCCATTATCATTATCAACATGATCATTACGAACATACATAGGACTGTTTAATTCCAATAACACGGCACTAACCTACGTTTTTTAGCTCACCAGCTCACCACGTTCTACGTCTGCTAGTTATAGTACATTACGGAAAAGAGACCTAATAAAGAAGCCACATTTAGCACAAGAGGAAACCACCATCAACACGCCAAACAGTGTCAAAGCAATCGATTACTTAAAAAACCTTTTTCCTACCACGATAACATGAGTAAAACCGAAGAAAATCAATGTTAAACAAAGGCTGTTAATAGGGTGACAATGCAAGGACGATCACGCAACAGGAAGGGAATAATTTAGTAAATTACCATCCGTACCGCAACTGGACTGGACTCGCGTTTAAGCGGACCGGATTGAAAGCTCGACAGTGATGGTCAACCTACTCTGACCTGTCAATTGCGATTATTGGAATTTCGACTTTAAATTAAGATTATTTATGTTGAAAATCGAGTAAAGATGTTTGACAGAATGGAGTAGGTTTATATGCTGTAGCACGACAGTGATGGTCAACCTACTCTGACTTTAAATTAAGATTATTAATGTTGAAAATCGAGTAAAGATGTTTGACAGAATGGAGTAGGTTGAAATGCTGTTGTCTGTACATGCTCATTCTCTTTCCACTAAGTTATGGTAAGTGAATTTAATTTTAAGTATCAGCTTGCTATCTTAATGTTGAAGAAATATATGAGATGGTTTTGTTTTTAATGGAAATGGGTCGGTCGGCGAATGGCTACTTTCTCACCTGGAACTATTTTCAATCACAGTGCAGGCATAATATGTTAATATATCGAAAACCATTTATCTGCTTATGTTGTTTTTCGTTGTGTGACTGAGGTTCTTTGTTAACATTATGGAATGCAAATAAATATATGAATATGAATATGAGGTTACCGGAGGCCCAATTACCCTCCTTCCCAATCTTCACTATCCCCGATCCCCTACCACCCTTATATTCTTGACCATTAAAAGGTCGGCAACGCACTTGAAACGCCTTTGCTGGCGATATGATTGCTTACCGTCAGGTGATCAGTACATTACGTCATCCGGCTTATACCAAAAAAAAATATAAATAATATTAGGTAAGTAACTATGAAATTACATATATTCTGAAATTGTTAAATTCAAATAAATAAATATTTATATACTGAATATAAAAAATCTGATAAATAAACATATAAATATTAGAATATAATTTATTCAACTTCTAATTTATTTATACAAAATTATTATGCATCTAACCGTAATTACATTGTGTTATAATTTAGTTAAATTATTTCACTTAAATTTAAAATTAATGACATTATTAATTTAAATAAATTACATAGCTAATTCACGTTTACATTTTGTAACCAAAATATTATTATGTAAATCACTTCAAATGTGTTGTTTTTGCTCATTAACTTCAAACTGATTAGATTGGAATTTATTAATTTGTGAATTATTTTTAGTGATTTAGTTACCTGAAAGAATGCCCAATATAATATGGCAACAGCTTATTGCTCACCATCAGGTGACCGGTAAATAGTTGCGGATTTTCTCCTGTCTCGTGGGTGCGTTTACAAACATACAAGTTCACATACATATGGATAACAAGCTTATTTCTATACATCAGACACAATTTATACTTCGTTATAATACTAAACTATAAAACCAAGTATACTTAATAATACTTTCCAGAACTCTGGCATATAATTCGGACCTTTTTGCTTACATCTATTTAACCAATGACGCACTGTTTGAACTAGGTAATAATTTGTAACTGCAAGCGTAGGTGAAAAGATCAAAGACCATAGAGAGTTGTGTCATCGTCCTAAGTACAGTTAGGTGCGAAAGGTACTAGTATTTTTTTTTTTTGATGGGGTAATATCATTCAATGACTTCTCTCGCCTTGGGCGAGGCGAGAGGGAGTGTCAGACTCTTACTGACAAAAACCACACCGTTCCTACTGCAGCTTTTCGAACTGGAGCCCCGGTAAGGGGATTGGACACCCCCATCTATGGTGATCTGACGGTTTATTGAGACGCGCGCGGAACGCGACACAGCACGAAACTGTCAAAACAAAATAGTTTTTTTGAAAACGATTTATTAAGATAGTTAGTAGGTAATTCTCAGCTTCTGGAGAAAATCTAATTTAGGACCTCGTGTCATTATCACTACATTATCAACAAATACACAAGGTAAGTATATCATGCATTGCAATTAATAATGCACCTATGTTTTGACTGAAAGCAAAAAAAAACTTATAAAACAGTTAATTTCATCAATTAAGCCATTTTAATAAAAATGTTTGACATATTTTTATAGGAATCCATTAAAATGCAAATTTTCACAAGCATATAAAACGAATAATGTGAAACATGTATTGTTGATGTGAACATAAAACATAATAATTGTAAAATAAAATAAAAATTATATTTCACCAGCTAGTAGAGTTGTTCAACAATAATTTTATAAGTGCACTTGGCTTAACCTCAAACTATCTTGATTTGACTTCATCTTACTAGTATTATTATAAATGCATGATTCGCATTTGCGCAATGCGTTTGTGTATTTGTGTGTATGTTTGTTACTCAATCTTGTCAAAACGGCTGACGGGATTGGGATGAAATTTGGAACAGGGCTAGATTATGGTCTGGAATAATACGTAGGACTTTTTATGCCACGAAACCGCGGGCGAAGCCGCTGACAGAAGCTAGTTATACGCGTTCTTGCGCATGATCAGCTGTGTTAAGACTACTAGGTACCTATTTTGTTGTTTTGTTATTGTGATAAAAATAAAATGAATGAGTATACATAAACAGTTTCTTTGGGAAAGTTCTTTGTAATCATGAGTACAATCATGTGTTAAAATATCGTTCACTAATTATCAGTGACCCTATTTATAAATCGTTTTAATTACACTAATAAAGAGTACTTTTAAACATCAAACAATTGATTTAAAGTAATAAAAGTTCTTACACTGTCTATCAGTTGTTCATAAGGGTCGATTTATACTAGGGCATTTATACTAGTATAAATTGACCTTAAGCTGTATCTTTATCAGCTGACTGTACTTCATAACACAGTACTCTCTTTATTTGGACTTTAGACTTGCAAATCTAGGTTAACAAGACTCCAATTTAGTATCAAAGTAATGTAGGCATACTTAGGTTGTCAGTATAATTTTATGTTCCGTCCTATTTGGTAGGATATGAATGCATTCTTGCAACATTGCGTAGTTTAGATAAAGTATCTTTGCAGATTAGGCTAACTGCCTTATTGGTCAAGTTGCAAATTCGAGTGCTGAGCATTAGGGATTGAGTGTTATGATAATTTGGACTGAGACTTAGTTTGAGAGGGTTCTACATTCTTTAGAAGCAATCATCTTCGGCCCGAGATGGTGTACTGCTGGTCTCTTCTTAAAATAAATTCTGCACATCAAGCCGGTAAATGGTATAAGCCGGTAAACGAGCAGTCGGATCACCTGATGGTAAGCAATCGTCGCCGTCCATGGACACTTGAAACACCAAAACCGTTTCAAGTACGTTGCCGGCCTTTTGGGTGTTAGGAATTTAATGGTTGTTGGGCAATCGGTGATTGGAAAGGGAGGTAATTGGGCCTCCAGTAAACTCATTCACACAACGAAACACAACGCAAGCGTTGTTTCACGTCGGTTTCCTGTGAGGCCGTGGTATCACTCCGGTAAAGCCGGCCCATTTGTGCCGAAGCATGGCTCTCCCACCAGGTGCCACAACAACTTGTCTTTTTGTAAATATTTCTATGAGACTTCATAATATGTATGAATAATGATAATATCAAAAACCTGTTCCTAAACAGTTTCTTTACATAGTACAGGATAATTTTGCTGCGAAAGTATGCAAAATCACTTCATAAACCAAATTGTTTATGAATTGAAAGTTTTGTCATATAGATATGCAGATAGCAAGTATGATTGTATGGAGAAACGTCTTAATTCGCATAGGATTGCATTTATACCGAAACAAGTAGTCTATGCTATCATTGGAACTTGAGACGGGGTATTTACCATGTTTATTTTTGTCAATAAGTTTCCGATATTGGTATGATCATGACGATTGCGACAGTGCCGAAATATCGGAAACTCATAGACAGAAATAAACATGGTAAATATCCCGTCTCATGTTCTAATGATAGTGTTGGTGATCATGTCAGTTTAAAAACTTAAGTACGAATTACATACTATTATTTTTACTATTTTATTAGATATCTTCATTGCTTAATAGTAACGATTAATAATATGAATGTTGGTGTAAAAAAATTATTAAAATTAAAACCCTATTTAACATGTGAAGTTTAATCTAAGTTACAAGTGCATTGCCGGCTTTTTGGGAGTTAGGAATTTAAGCATTATTGGGAAATAGGGTATTGGTAAGGGGGTAATTGGGCCTTCTATGTGCAGAATAAAACAGATAAATAAGTCGTAGTTTTGATATACACTAGGGGCAAACTTTATAACAATTACAAGCTACAAAATCCATACAAATATCACTACATTAAAATACAATAAAATGGCGTCCATCCAACGCACATTTGCGATTAGCCACACCTACGGCACGAGTAATTGAGCTTAGTGATGGACTAATCTATCGATAATGTTATTATCGATATTATTAATTCAAATCGCTTTGCGTTTATGTGTTGTATTAATTCGGATTATAATGTGATTAAATAATTATATGCAAATGTTGAATTATAATTGAATGCATTCAATTATTGTTTATGTTGATATCTAATCTGCGTATTAGATGAAATGACCACTTATTTCCTTTTTTTTCTTTAAGTCTGAACAGAAATGTAGTTTTAAATAACTTCAAAGATGATTTAATTCTAGGACTTTGTTTCCTACAGTGATTCAGATATTGATACAGTTGGTTGTTCGACATCAAAAATGACAGTTATATCTTAAAATCTGAAATTGTGCCCAATATTACTCTTAAAAAACTAATCTTCAATAATCAGTATATTATTATATTTTTTATAAAAATGTTGCCTCACACTAGAATCTTCGCCTGTGTCGTGGGTGCGCTAACAAATATACAAGTTTACATACACATGACACTCAGACCCGAAACAACAATTTGTGGATCACACAAAGAGTTGCTCCGTGCGGGAATCGAACCATTACGCATTGCACGGCAGCCGGTTATCCAACCACCGTACCAATCGTGTAGTCAGACATCGTATCTTCATTTTCAGCTTCTAATATCAAGATTGTATCTTCATTTTACAACCAAACACATTAAAGGCCTCTACAGCACACAACCTTCATTTCCTTTATCTCCTCAAAAATTGTTATTACAAACACGTTTTATCTTGTAACAATCGAAGCAATTTTATCGATAACACTTCCCATCCCTAGCGCCGACCACAGGTGTGGCGCTTACATTACATTGCTATCATAGAAACTAGGAATGTCGATATTCTTTCCGTCTCGATACATATCGACCGGTGGCAACACTATCGGTTCACCGTATCGAAACGAACTGTGCATTGTATAAATATTTGTGGTTACTTTATATATGGTGATGTCTTCATATTTATGTGTCTATTTTAAACGCTGTGTGAGTGATTACAAAGTTATGACTGCAGTAAGGCCTTCTTTCATAGCCTTGATAATACTAACAACATGGTGGTGTAACACCTCGCTCGAGGCGGGAGAAGTCATTGTAGGATGATATTTGCTACTCAAAAAAAAAAAATGGAAGGTCAACGTTACGTCCTTTGACGAATGCTTGCATCCTTCACAAATAATAGGCGGTCTACAAATCACATTTGTTTGCAACTTGCTTAAAAAAGCTGAAAACTGTCCAAGAAGCGGCAACGTTAAACCGCCTATTGTTAACTTATATTATTTTATTATAATTTCACTGTTCAGTAGTAATTTGATTTCCTCATTGGTCGAGTGGTCGCAAGAGCGACCGCCGGACAAGAGGTCTCGTGTACGATTCCTAGGTCGGGCAAAGTATTACTAGGCTTATTACGGTTCTTCCAAAATTTCTCAGCAGTAGCACGGAGTTTGAAATTGTGCTCAGTATATGGCAATAAGCTTACCCCCTATTACATGGGACTTATAACACAATGGTGAAAAGTGGTTGTACATCATTATGTGCCGCAATGTACACCTCCGCCTTCCCCTTCGGGGATAAAAGACGTGACGTTTCTTCTATTTTTTTCACAGTTCAGTAGTAACAGCGTGATTGATGGACAAATATCAAAACAAAGAAACTTTATCACTTATAATATAAGTGTGATTATGCTATTATAAACTGTTTAGAATATTTAAATGCAATGAATTCAATGTTTTCATTTGGGCATTGAATCGTGAAACAGCTTGCTATTGTTTGTTGCTCATTTCAAACATTTTGTATGCACAGTTTTTGTTAATGTAGTGATTATAAATAATTTAGTTAAATGCTGTTTTATTTTATCTTATCTACATGCTGTTTTGATTTGAAAGATTTCAGTTTGAATGAGTAATAATACTGAATTTTTATTAAATAAATACACAATATTTTTTATGTTCAACGGTTTTAATGTGTCTCTGCAGCTGTCGTCTGCAGTTTTTGACTGACTTTAATTGACTGCACGATCGGTTGGTGCGGTAGCTGGGTATCCGGCTGCCGGGCAATATGTAGCAGGTTCTTTTTCCGCAAAGAGCAACTCCTTGTGCGTCTGGTGTCATGTGTATGTGAACTTGTAAAGGGTCCAAGGGTGGGACAAAGTGTAAAAAAACATTAAGACTAAGAGTGTGGTACCAAATATCAGATCGATCTGTCGTCACTTACATTACACATACATAAAAATTTGACCCAAACAAACAAACGAGACGAGCTAAATAAAACGGTTTAAAAAGTAACTGAATCACATCAGTTATGCTTGTAACCAGTCAACTATCCACTCTACTAAGTAACCAGTCTTAAGAAATTTCCTGCAATTTTGTCTTCCTGAGAAATCTGAGCATAATTAGTAATTGCATAATTTCTGCAATGATTACTCATGATCTGTTTGTGTAGTTGTAATTTGAATACAAAATCTTGTCTAGACATGCATGCCTATGATATAATAAGAACCTAGGTATCATGTTAGTAGTATTCTGGAGCTGCGGACAACGTAAAAGGTTACCGGGGCTCCGGCTCAAAGCAGGAGAAGGAACGGGGTGGTTTTAGTCAGTAAGAGTCTGACACTCCCTACCGCCTCACCCAAGGCGGGAGAAGTCATTGGATGATTTCCCCCTCAAAACATAGGTACCATGTAGTATGATAGTATAAAAAGTAATAGGGTAGTTATTACTTGTAAGATTAAAGGATCACATCATATCAACTACCTAAAAGTGCACACTGCTGAGCAAAAGCCTCTTCTCAAACGGAGAAAATACCGTGTCAAAAAAGTGCCGTGAGAAAATTCACCTATGTCTTATTGTTAATCAATTCTTTTCCTAGGGATGTGCTGCAAAAGGCGTTGTACCGTAGCGGCTCCGGAGCACGTCTATTTAGAGGACTCGGTTAGGACTAGTGCAGATGGAGGCCACCGGGGTTGTTTTAGTAATGTAAAAATCCCACTCTCCCTACTCTTTTATCCCCAAAAGCTAGACGCCTTTTGAAGGTTTCCTCCGTCATCAAAAAAATGTTTACTCGTGCACCAAAATACTGACTGACGGGATTAAAACTAGGTCATATCTACCAAATTCTACCAAAGCTTCAACAAAATCTTTATCCCACCAATCAGCGATGCTTTGCCAATAATATATGTTGACGTTAATCAAAAAGAAACAGTCGTATATGAGCACAGACGGGGAAGATCGAGCAGTCTGCTGCCAATTACGGTGATTACGCGTCGCAGGTAACCGAAGAACGATTGTCTTAAATTCCACCTAATGAACCCCATTTATTGGGTAAACGGTGCGTGTGTGGGTGACACACGGTGGTTAGGATTGGCGAATATTTTTTTCATGATTCTTAAATGTAATTATTTTTAATCCAACATCACTCAGTCAAATATAGTGTCTACAGAATTCTATAAAAAATCTAGAATCTTAACCCTTAGTACGAGTTTCCTTTACGTTTAAAGTAATCGACACAAGAGCATGTTCGGCGCTCTGATTTGCTGCCTCAAATCAACTAAACAATCAGACCGCATTCATACTAAGGGTAAAGCTAACACATACTAAAGGTTCAGATTCTAGAATCTTTTTATTCATCATGTAGCCTATACTTATAGTATCTTCAATATCCACATTGATAGCTTGTGAAAATTCAGTATTAGATAAGCTACTGAACCAGACCTAAACATAAGTAGAATTGCTATAATCTAGCTTACCAGACAGATAACCACCAGACATAAAGCTGCCAAATTTCTATCATTAATAATATACTTCCTAACGCTCTTACCTGCCTAATGTATTTTATTCCGCCATCCCTACATGGCTCGGTGTATCTAATAAACAAAATAGATTGCACAAAATTACCTGTCACCCATTTCTCTCGCCCGTATGTCGCCTAATTGCGAGTCGTCGGTGAAAATCACAGTTACAATTGACGCGAAGCTTTATTTTCATTTCGGCACTCATTCCTCAAGGTCCTAACTCAGTCCTTCATTTTTATTGGAGCAAAAATGTTCTTTTGGAAAAATTACTGCGCCCTGATTGGCTGATTGAAACCGGGTGAGTTTTATCGTACTTTCCAAGTGTTTGGTACCTAATTTCTGATTGTTTGTGACTTAGGTTTTGTTTGGTGGTATTATTTTCTTTTTTTCTTTTGTTCTGTTGGATTTTTTCTTTGTGATTTCGCCCATTGCTAAATTAGATTTCATTGTAGAAATGTTCTATTGTCACATAAGAGGGTTTGCTCTAATCTTCTCGCTTTGCAGGCGTTAGGAATTAAATAACACTGTTTAAAAGGCTTAGGTTGGCCGGCCGGATCTGGCCGGTCTTTGACACGGCTTGAAACAACGCAAGTCGTATGCATGAGGTTACCGAAGGCCCTATTTTCTCCAATCACCGAATTTTCAACAATTCTCCTACACCTAACCTCCCAAAAGGCCGACAACACATTTGTAACATGTCTGGTGTTTCGGGTGTCTATGAACTGCGCCAAAACCTTACCATCAGGCGACACGTCTGCTCATTTACCAGCCTATCTCATAAAAAATATGTTTTTACATATTTTATATGTTTTTACATATCAAGTGGAAAGTGTAAAAACACTCTCCACTAAAACTGCCTATATTAAAACTACGAAAAAAAACTCTGTGACATAAAGCTGCCTATATTATTTGTTCATCTAAAAATATCCATAGCCTAGCCATATAACTTTTTCAACGTTTCGATTTGAAAAAATATTCACGGACAGCTCCCTGGGTGTAGGCACGTAAATAAACCTACAAACTGGGGCAACTGATCTAATTCTAGATCTAAAACTATGTTAGTCGAAACTGAGTTTCACAAACCAGGCTCAAAAATAACGTTTTTTTATGTATATTGGTCGGGTTTTACGTAAAAAGTTTGGGATTTTTATAACGTGTGATGTGATGTGGGCGTGATATGGATATAAAATATAAATGTAGGGTTTATTTCGATTATATTTGACTACCTAGACTGTTTTGTTATGATAGTAATTGTATTTTAAATTATGATGTTTCGAATTTGTTCGCCAAAACCCTATTTAATTATTATTTTAAATATTCCATAGTAACGATTTTGTTTCGAAAATTAACCATTAAATAACTTTGAGTAAGTATTATAAATTTGTTATTATTACCAACAGGCATTGATAGTTTACTTCAGGACTATAAGTTTCCTCTACATAAGAGGGTTTGAGTGTTACCATGGTCTTACAGAAAACCGACGTGAAACAACGTGTGTATGAGGTTACCGGAGGCCCAATTACCTCTTCCCAATTCCCGGTTCACCAAAAACACTTAAATTCCTAACCTCCAAAAGGGTGACAACGCACTTGTAACGCCTTTGGTGTTTCGGGTGTCCCTGGACGGCGCCGATTACTTACCATCACGTGATACATGAGCTTGTTTGCCCGCTTATGCCATAAAAATAGTAACGTGAACTCCCTAAGTTAGCTCCTATGATACCCACGGCAAGAGTGCGGGTGGTAAAAAAAACAAACACAAACGTATAACCCAAATAACTACTAAACGAACCACTTTAGAACAAACAACTTAACAAAGCCATTAAATCTTATTGATTTAACAAAAATAAGATCTTTGACTCTGACTTTGACTTTGACATTGACTAAGTAACTAATATAATCTTGATATTATTAATTTCGATGCTCGGAACATCAGAAGCGAAGCAATTATAAATAATAGCAGCGTTATCTAGTGGCGGTATGTTGCTTGTTTTATTATTTCCGTTCAATCCACACCGGATGAAATAGCGTTATAATATTTAGGGGTCTATAAGATTAAACGTGTTTCTTATAGGTTTTTAATATAAGTGTTATTTTTATACTAACAATTTTTTTAAGGGGTGGAAAATCATTGAATGACTACTCCCGTCTTGAGTGAGGCGAGAAGGAGTGTCTGACTCTTACTGCCTAAAACCACCTCTTTCCTGCTTTTCGAAGCTCCGGTAAACCCGCTAGGCTGTCCGCAGCTCATAAAAACAGTCTATAATGCCATTACAAAAAAAAAAAAAAAAACCATTGCAAAAAAATACTGAAGTTTAAAGTGCTACAGAACCCAACTCTGAATACGTTAAACCTTTTACTAACCACATTTTTTGATATATCAGAATCGATTTATACTATCGTATGTTAGTATAATTATTTTTCTGCATTGATTAATCTAATTAAATATACTACATGTTTATATGTACTTTAAACACTCAAAACAAGAACTCTATTTAAACCAAACCAACTTTTATTTCCAAACATATAAAGCTCATTTTAAAATAACAGGGAATTTTGAATAGGCTTCGCTGATCATAGGAGTAAATGAAATTGAACCGTGTGTTTAATAGGGAATAAGGTTGTTTATCCTAAAGCTGGGTAAGCTTAAAGTAATTTATATAGATGTTATATCATATTGATGAATGGAACTGGTTGGTGTTTAATCTTGTGCCATATATTTGCTATGTTTGTGTCACTTGTTAGTCATTTATTTGTAGTATAGTAGCCTAGTACTCATGATCCGGAGCTGCGGACTACCTAGCGGGTTTACCGGGGCTCTGGCTCGAAAAGCAGGAGTAGGAACAGGGTGGTTTTTAGTCAGTAAGAGTCTGACAATCCTTCTCGCCTCGCCCAAGGCAGGTGAAGTCATTGGATGATTTTCTCCCCTCAAAAATAAAACCAAATGCCCATGGCCATGCGTGGCGGTCTCTGGATTGATTTTCAGGTTGGCCAAGGATAATTAAATTTTACTATTAAATCCCTTGATGATTATTGAATGGCAATTGATTTCGTACTTCATCACATTAATATTTATGTTTGTCCGTCATTCACGCTGAAACTAATTTTGGTACACAGGCAGAGTATGTTCTGACTTAGGTGATAGGACTTTTTATCTAGCATGAACGCGGGCGAAACCGCTGGCAGCATGTCGTTATACAATATACTATGCTTGATTTTTCTGTAAAGGTTTTAATATCATTTAAGTAAATCAGGCTATCTATTTGAAAATCGCATGATTTTGGTGCGGTGGCTGGGCAACTGGCTGCTACGCAACGGGTAGCGGGTTCGATTCCCGCACGGAGCAACTCTTTGTTTGATCCACAAATTGTTGTTTCTGATCTGGGTGTCATGTGTATGTGAACTTGTATGTTTGTAAAAAAAAAACAACCTTAAAAGCACTATAGCATTTTACCTTGCATTTTTACCAAACAAAACACACAATTCACTAAAAGCCATAATAATTAGATAGCACCGGGGGAAAACGAAAAGAAAAAAGTATACTATACTATACAGTAGGTGCCCAAAAACCTCTAATTACACTTCGGAACACGTACCACGACAAATGTACACCATATTTTTTACAAGTAACGATTGCATTTTGACATTTATTGTGGGCATTAAGGAAAACGATATTTGCCACAAATAGCAGCCGCATTTTCGCGCACGATGTGAATTCATAAAATGGCGGATTACGGTCAACGTTTGACAGATGTCGTTGTTTAGATATTAATTAGTTTTTTTTAGGTACGCGTGTGTTTTATGTTTTTGGTCAGGTTTGACAAATGCATGCGTTACTTTTGTCATTTTAATCTATGATTAATGCAGACATTACTTTTTTAATGAAAAGCGAATAATGTTTTATTTTCTTCTATTAATCGTTAAACTTATGTATCGTTACTTATTTAAGTGTGGACCGGCTCAACACTGGTGAAACAACGATTGCGTTGTGTTTCTTTGTGTGAGTGAGATTACCGGAGGCCCATCATTCAATCTTCCCAATTCCCGATTAGGTACCCACCAACCCTTAAATTCCCAACCTCCAATAGGCCAGCACTGCACTTGTAACGCCTCTGGTACTTCGGGTGTCGCAGTGATTGCTTACCATTAGGTGGCCCGCCTGCTCGTTTACCAGCTTAAACCATAAAAAAACTTATGACAAAACCGAACAAAAGTCTACATTTGGGTGTCAAAGCATTTGTTCATAAAAAATCATAACATTGCCTCTTCTAACTCATATCTACACAATTTTTACCAAATATTTACAAATAACTTAAATTACAATATTTACCAAATATTTACAAATAACTTAAATTACAATTTTTACCAAATATTTCCAAATAACCCATACCAATTAACAACTAAACCACTACACAGCTCACAGGAAACAAATTTAGCAAGGACTAAACGCGATTCGCAAAACCATTTTGCAATACTCGTTCGTGTATTAAAGTCCTTTCGAAGTGAAGGGATAAATTCTTAAAGGCCTCGCCTACTAGCCGGGTTATTCGGCACGTCTGCTTTGACTTTGCCCAATACGTTGCTAAACCTAACCTGTTTACAGTGCAAGACAAAATTATTGGGCAAGATGTGTTTTGTAAAAAATTGTTTGTGTGTTTTATGAAGTGATTACAATTATTAATATCGCCGACTGCCACGTTCATTGAATAGTATCCATTGATTCCTGTGTCTAGTCACGATTTAAAAAGATCAATTCATCACTACGCACCGTGAAATTGCGATTTGTATTATGTTTTACTGTTTCTGTTATGACTACCCTGTTTTTTTTATACGGAATATCTTATTTCCAGAGACCGAAACAAAAAATACATTAAAATACTTTGTCAATCGGTTTTCAATAAATTAATAAAAAGAAAACGTTGTCCCACACTATGATATTCTCCTGTGTCGTGTGTGCTATTACAAACATATAAGTTCACATACATATGACACCCAGATCAGAAACAACAATTTATGGGTCACACTAAGGGTTGTATCGTGCGAGAACCGAACACAGAACACATTACGCGGCAGCGGGTCACCCAGTCACCGCGCTAACCGTGCAGTCAAATTCCAAAGTCAAAGTCAATTGAATCCAAGAACTCGACAATCGCACTTGAAACCACTAGATCCATAAATATAGCAATCGTTTATGATTTTTAAAATAAACATTATACTTTAAATTTTCCTTCACCTCCATAAAAAAAAGAAAAACATCGCAAAACAAGATGCCAATCTAAATACCAAAACAGTGTAACTAACTGTGATGACGTACCGCTAGGAATTCTGCTCACATCGTAAGCATAATGGGAGCGTGAAGATCCATGGTAACCTTATTGCAATTGTTATTGTGATTGTACGGAATCCCACGACCATGGGTACTCTACTGACATGGAGAAATATATGCTGACTGTTACTACTCAGTAGCTTGATGATAGTTCTTTGGTACAAATAGCATTTACTTACCTACCTACATTGTAATCGTAGTAGTTGGCTTTGTTGCTGTACTCGTTTTGCATTTCTTTGAATTTTGATGCACTTTTATTATAAAGTACACTTATACTTATATTTTTATTTGTTAGTCAGTATCTGATGTACATGGAGTATTGTAACTTTCATGAGACATACTAAATTATTAATTATTATATTGTTATCGACTTAATCACGTAACTTAGTAGCAGCGCGTTCATGAATATAAGCCTCTAACTTGGCTTGAAACTTGTCGAGTTCCTTGTCAGACGTGAGTAAGTCGATAACATAATAATTCATTTAGTATGTCTCGGATCACCGATAACCTGTAAGGTAGTCCGCAGCTCCGGATCAGATCCCCAATTTTTTATCACCAGGTAAGTTAGGTATTAGTCCTTTATAACAGGGAATATGCTTAAAACAGGGAATATGCCTAAAACAAGGAATATGCGTAAAACAGGGAATATGCGTAAAACAGGGAATATGCTCCGAACAGGGAATGTGCTTCAAACATATTTATACACCTCTGTCTCCACTTATCCACGGGGAAAGTATAACTTACAACTACTAACGACTACCTTCAAAACTGTAAAAGCTAATTTAACAAGACCGCGTTATATTTCATCAGCAATTAACTCATAATTGCTTGTTGTTGTAAAACAATGGTTAATACAAATTGTAGCTAATCATAATGTAGGTGCGCGAATCTCAACATTAAAAATGAAAGCTTTCTTGGTGAAAGTGAGAGAGCTACTTCATTTTGGCAAAAATATTAGGTCATGATTTTTCTTTTTGATTTTATTTACTATGTATCTTCAATTTAAAGGTAGGTAATATGATTGCTGTACTTAATATCATTATAAAAATTTTACTTCTCCAAGTAATAATAATAAGCATTCATACAATATTACACTTTGGATCAGGCGATCTTTCACTTTTGTTCGATTTTCGGGTCGGACAAAGGTATAACTAGGTTTTTTCCGGTTTTTCGAAAATTTCTCAGTAGTAGCAAGGAGTCTGGAAACTTGGCCAGTATATGGCAATAAGCTCACCGCCTATTACATGGGACTTGCCTATAACAAAAATGATGAAAAGTTGGTGTACATTTTACAATAGCATTATGCCATAATGTGCACCTCTGCTTACCCCTGCAATTGATGCGACTTTCAAAGTCTATGCTATTACTAAGATTTTTTAAAAACGAACAATAAACCTTAACCTAATTCGCTTACAAAAATGACAATAACAATGTGGTACTGTTATGTTTGGCTTCAAGTGTACAAATGATAATATCGGGCAACCGTACTAAGATCTACACAGTAGGACATTGAAACAGATTCAGCTTTGCGATAAAATGCACTGCGCTACACAAAGATTTGTAGTTGTAGCTTTAAATACTTTCTTATATGGCATAGTATAATAGTACTTCCAATTTTTTTTAAAAGATGTTACTCCACATTTGTTCTTGCTCCTGTGTCGTGGGTGCGTTTACAGACATACAAGTTCACATACACATGACACCAGACCCGAAACAATAATTTGTGGATCACATAAAGAGTTGCTCCAGGCGAGAATTGAACCCGCAACACGTTGCACTGCAGGGCAGCCCAGCCCAGGTTGCTCAGCCACCGCGCTAATCGTGCAATCAAAATAAAATAGTCAATACTTATCAAAATAGTATTTGAACTTAAGTACATAACTGAGTTAAGTAACCATTAAGTGACTCTAAGTACGGCGGTAAATCTATAATCTCATATAAATTAGAAATTGCAACTGAACTAATAATTCATAACTAAGTAATTTTAAAGATTCGTAATATCAAACGCAGTATCCTAGAACGAGTTTTAAATAACCATAAAAAAACGTCTTAACGACATTTTTTTGTTGCCAGGAAATAAAAGAAAAAAATATAATATTTTTACGTTCGTAGTTAAAAGAGAACTAATTGCTAAGATTACTGTAGTTAGTGTTGCAAGTAATGAAAATGTAATTGTGTAGATTATAAATAAAAAATCTCGTTATTTTAATGGTTTCGCGCACGCGTGTAGGGTTTCAGGCTCGATGGAGTAATTTGTAAGTAATGTACTGTAAATTGGTAGTTGTTAATACCTTGTCATAAGAATAATTGCTGAGCTCATACTCAGCAGATTTTCTTATGATTTATATTACGGGGTTCCAACTCAATACTAAACGGTTTTGGCTTGATACTCAGTTCGATAGAATGCAAGAATATGCTATTAGTTATTGATCTTCTCAGTATCATGTAATTTACAATTAGTACTCTAATAAATATTTTTATTCTAACTTTCGTGAGCAATACTAAATTAATTATTATGCTATCGACACGTTTCAAGCCATGCTAGAAGCTCATATCATAATAAGTAGCATTGCGAATTTAGTTAAACAATTACGCGAGACAGCCGCTAACATAATAAATAAATAATTAAGGGTAAAAAACAACATGGTAACAAATTTGTCTTTTGTGTACAGTGTGCTTTTTACAAATGTACAAATTCAGGTGTGTTTCTATTCAACACTTTGAACAAAAAGAAAACCTTATGCTTGAAAACTATGTTAAACCTCACACTTAATTTTAACCTGAACCTATTGTCCACAATATCCCAACAAACTAACATAAACGAACTAAATCAATCAAATAACAACAAAATAATTTCCAGAACAAAAAAAACAACCAAAACTGCATTCGCATTCTTCATCTGATAATCGTCCGATCGATGTGCAAAAACCTAACGTGACGTGGCGTGACCAAGAGATACCAGAATATATTTTTATCTCAAACAAAAACTGGAATCCTGACAAGTACTCAAGTCATACCACATAAGTGTAAAAGCGGTTTTATATTATCCGATACGATTTCGCTGTAGCAGTATCCGACACGACGTACGTACTATGTACGATGCGCCGCAAGACGTTAGGAAATGCCGACGTCATCTAGATTTTTTTATATAATAATTTGGACGTGTAAAAGAGCTCTTTTGTAGTCTATTTACAAAAATAAATTCATTGTTTCATAGACGTCCACTCCTGAATGCAGGAATCGACCTGCATCCACCTGCTTCTGGCAAGTTTTATCTGGTGGTCCATTCAGTATTCAGTTTGTTCTTGCTACGTATAAAATCTTTACATTGTCCGTTCCGATGTCAGATATTAGATCAAATACTAATACATTATCCGCAGTATCGGAAGTGAATATTGTGTTTTATAAGTAAAATACATGAATATTAAATATATAATTCTTTGTGTGCAACACTACATAGTATAAAACAAAGTTGCTTTATTTGTTATTTGTGGGACTTAAATCTTTAAAACTACGCAACGGATACCGTTTTTTAATAGATAGAGTAATTCAAGAGGAAGTTTTATATGTATAATACATGCATAAGATATCACTATTGCAGAAGCTGGATCGGGTCGTTAGTATCATAAAAGCTATTAAAAAAATTGTTGGTTCACAATGATTTTGTTGTAATCATGACACGAAAACAGCACAAGATTTCGCTTTTCAAGATTCTACACCGATACCGGATCGGATACTTTAAAAGCTGCTTTTACGGAAGACAGAGATAGAAAAGTAAATATGTATAAGTGTGACAAGGACGGCAGATGTCGCGTGGCCATACAGGATAGTTCTAGGTTCGATTTTTTTATCAGTTACTTGTTTTGCACACCTGATGATTGACTCAGGTTTCGCAACGGGAGACGATTCATCACGGTTGTTTTTTGATTATGGGGTCGGCAGAGGCAACAGGTTTTGTGGTATTGTTATTTTGAAGTTGTAATTGTATTGTGGATTCAATGGTTTTTAGTTTAAGTATTAAAGTGATTGCTTTTACGGAGATTGAACTTGAGATATCAAAATTCAAAATCGCTATTATAATTATTGATACTTTTATATATTTAAAATCTTATTTTTTTTTAATTCGTTTATTCACGTAATACATACATATAAAAATACATACAAAAATCCAAACTGTGAGCCAGTTTGTTGGCGATAATGGCGCTCTTTAATTTACAATTACACACCAGTTTAAATGTTTGTCACGAAACTAGAAAAAAAAAACAAAACACTGAGTTTTACACTATCCAAAAATTAAACCTTCAATACACAACGCAAGCGTTGTTTCACGTCAGTTTTCTGTGAGGCCGTGGTATCACTCCGGTCGACCTGCTTCATTCGTGCCGAAACATGGCTCTCCCACACAAAATATACAAAAGTACATAAAGATGCAATCGTTAGAAACAAATTAGTTATCTCAAAACGAAACGTATACAAAACGAGTCCAATTTTCATAAATCTTACACAGCAACCTCATTTAAAAAGCGAGATTAATAAAATATAATACAAAAGTAAAAATAAAAATAAGAATACGGTGCGCAAAAATAACTTCCTACAAGGAAAGGAAATAACCAATATGCAAAGAGACGAATGAGATTTCAACGGAAAAAATTAAGTATATTTTTCTCCCACTTTTTTATGGTACCAGGAAAAAAACATTAATGAGAATTTCCTTCGCATTTTTTTTCATTTCTTATAAGTCATTATTTTGCAGTTTATAAAATTACGAAAAAAACCGCAAAAGCAACGATTAGTTTGTGTTTTAATCTTTATAAACATTTTTTATGTAAAAAAGAAACATCTTTGATCACTGAATCTAAAAGTTTATAATGTAGCACAAATTAATACTGATTAAAGAATCAATCTTAAACAATTAGGACCCTATATCATACAAGTGAAAAAATCTTTCCTCACGCAATGAAAAACAAAATATTTTGTACAACTTTTATTTAAAACATTATCAAACTTTTCACTAACAATAACACGTTGCTTCCCCATCAAAACAAAAACAAACTAATTGTCTAATCAACATCCAAACAAAAAAAACCATCATCCAAACAAAAAAAACACAATTTTCAATATCCACCCCCATTCCTCTTCACATACTAGACCGCAGAACGTATCGTAACAATAATAGCTTCAGTACACAGTAACAATCCGATTGAAAATATCGTCTGACCAACTGTTCCTATATTTTATTCAACCCGCACCAGACCAGGCCAATTGTTCACCAAAAAAAAAGAAAACAGCCCAACTTATATCTGCATCCATTTCTTTATCCTCCAAAGAAATTTATAAGTCATCCAAACCCTCATACTTAACTCCTCATTTCTTGAAGAAACTCCACACAAGAAAAATTCATAGAACTATAAAGAAAAATTACCAGTAAGATCAAATGTTTGAACCGAAGAAACCTACTCTGTGTCCAGTCTAAAGGAAAAATTTCTTATTCGGAACGCGCACGTTGATAGTACGGTGGTTCTACCTCGTTTTTGAGGCTCTGCAGTGATGGGGAACAGAGACAGACATATACGTTTACGCTTTGTGAAAGAGAGACAGAGGTATTATTGCACCGGTAGTGAGGAGTGAAAGAGATCAATAATGAGACGCACGAGGAGTTGAAAAGGGATTTCAGATTAAGGTCGTTGTCGAGTCAAAGAACAGGTTAGTGGGAAATTTTGTAGAAGTGCTGTTTTGGTAGAATAGTTGGAGGCTTTATAGTGAAGCCTCAGTGATGACTATGAGAAGTGTCAAAGACCAAGGAGGTATTAATAAATTAAACTAAAATTATCTTTATTAAGTTAATAAGTGTAAGTAAGTTAATAGAGAAGTGTTATTGGGGTTGTGATAAGAATAATCTTTACCTGTTGCATCGTTCAAAATCTTTTTGATATTCTAGAACGAAAACTATGCTTGATTACATTATAAGCGTCATGGTTAAGTAAGTTTTGCTATGGAATATACTTTGATTATTGTATACATTAAAAATATTTTGGATAGGTTTTAAAACAAAAAAAAAAGTAAATATAGTATAGCATTTGATATATGATATATGAATATTAAGTATTGACAACATAGAATATTACAGTAGAGTAATCATAACTGAGCACGTATTTTATATTAAGTTTCATTCAAGTATTTCGAAAAGCAATCACAACAATCATACCTATTACCTTTTTTTGTTTTTTTAAACAAACACATATAAAACAAGTAAATCAAGAGCAACGCTTCACTTCAAATGTTCTGACAAACTTTCACACACACGGTAGGTAGAAAAGCGCCCGCCATTTCTACAAAAGTCTGCTCTTTGGTGCTCAGCCTGGCCGGGCGAGCGCAGCTTTACATACACCCTCAGTCAGTGGCTGAACGTCACGGGCGTCAGTGTGTTTTTAGCTCCCCAACGCGCGTCATTACGCGGCATTTTGAAAAAAGCGAACATTAAAAAAATATTCCCAAAAAATTAACAATTCAGTGCTATTTTTCTGTGAGTGCGTGTGTGAATAAACAAGAGATTTTTCTAGTTTGAAGTGGATGATTATTACCGTGGATTTGTATAGTGTTGTGTCGTTTCAGATGTTGGATTTTTAATGTAAAAGATTACAGGATTACCCAAGTAATGAACGTTTTGTTTCGTGATTACGTAGCTAAAGGTTAGTAGATTATTTTACGTGAAAATTTATATATTTTTGCGCGCAATTCTCGCGTGTTTTGCTTGGTTGAAACGCTTTTATTTTTGTTATGAATAAAATGTGTTGACGATGCAGTGTTTTTGGACGATACGTCGAGAGAGAATGCCGTTTCCATGAAAATTCGGCACCATTTTTGGGTTGTAAATATGCGCGTGTTCTATACATATATATTCTCGTTTTATAATAGAAAAGGTGGCTTGTTTAAAGCGGTTGTATAAGCAACAAAGATTCGTTGAATTTTCAAAATGTGTGAGAAAATTATGAAGCTTTTGTGCCACGCGTTTTCTAAGAGAAAATTCCCTAAGGATGACGGTTCTTCCTCTAATATTGTGATGGGATATTGCCTGTATATAATATTCACCAGTTTTTTTCTACAACCAGTTTAACTGATAACAAAGTGATCCGATATTTGGAACTGTAAAGGCAAAGATACCAACATTTTTACGTCTTGTTTTAAAGGTTATAGCTATCCTAGAAAAAAATGAGTTCAAGGCTCTTTGCCAGTAAGCTTTGTACTCGTAATACTCATATTCATTTTCAACTTTAGCAACAATGTACGTACATATTTCCCCTGGTGTTCAACATAAAATTATAACGTTCCAAACTCATTAACATAATCACAACATAGAAGTTATTGTGTCAAAACATTCTGTTGGCGTAAGGAAATTATCTTTTGTATACACATGCTAATAATTTTGCGGGTATAAGCAGAGTTTTAGTTAATAAGTCAGTGTTTGTTGCGTTGAAGGCGTGTTGTTTGATAATGAATTATTATCAACAATATTATTGCGCTTGTTTACTCCTAAAGGCATCGGTAGAGGTGTGGTTTATTATAGTACTTGCACTAGTGTCTGTTATGATACATACATAACCTCACGCCCGTTTCCCATGGGGATAGGCAGAGACAATGCAACACCAATTGCTACGAATCTTACATACCTCTTTCGCTTCATCGATAGTCATTTGTCTTATTACTTCAAGTTCTTCTCGTCAGTTCAAGGCACTTATTTGTCTATTATGATATTAGTTATATAGTTAGGTCTAACCCGCATTGAGCAAGCGTGGCGATTAATGCTCAAACCTCCTTCGTGTGAGAAGAGGCCTTTGGTCAGCAGTGGCCACTTATAGGCTGGTGATGTGATGTTAGGTCGAGCCAGGATTAAAAGCAAATACCGGCTTCAAATCTGTCCTTTAATAGTTTTCTAAACTATGAATAGACTTGGGCACTACTGCAAAAGTAATAACGTGTAGGTAGGTATTAATGTGTAGGTACCTACCTAGAAATAATTTTGGCTTTTATCGATTGCCGACTTATCACTTTCAGTTAATAGTTATACAAACTATTATTGTATATATTTATTTATTAATTTACACTTCTGTATATAACATACGATGTCTGACTTAATTTAAACCTTTTGCTCTAGATAATTACAGTTGATAATCGTAATGCGTTATCTTTCAGTAATAATGTATGAAATAATTTTCCGAATAGCAATTGAAACAGGGAACCGGTACTTTTATGGAACAAAGTAAATTATATTCAACCAAATTACACAGAATTATGAACAATATATTACTATTGATTATTAAATATTGAAACTTTATGGTAATATACTTTGACTACATTCAAATTATTTAATATACACCTACGTGTAGTAACATTAATGGAATTATATTATAAGTGATTCCCAATCGTTGTAATTTATAATTCTTGTATTTTTTTTTTGTCAGTCTGTTTAATATTAGTGTATAACCATAACCAGAGTATCTTCAATGACTGATTGAATAGGTTGCTTTATGGGCAGACGTGCTCCATCGTAGGCCGTATCATCGCTTACTACCAGACGAAATAGTGGCCAAATGAGTAGTTGCTAGCACGGTTTGCTCGGTGGCTGGACAACTGGCTGCCCCACAACGTATAGCGGGTTCAATTCTCTCACGCAACAACTCTAGGTGTGATTTGTATGTGAACTTGTATGTTTGTAAACACACCAATCCCCACACGAGAAAAAGTCCAAAGAGAGATAAACAGTCACTGTTACTCTGTCTATTCAAAATCTAAAAATAAAATTCTAAAACGATTTATATTCAAACACTTAATTATACTCAAGTTGATCGATCATACAGGTAAAACACAAAAGAACTAAATCCAACCCACTTAATGACA